>NW_026901372.1:147500-387802 GCF_033783945.1 Neopsephotus bourkii | reverse complement strand
ATAGGGCATCTGAAGATGCTTGTAGGGCTGCTAAGGAATTCATTCAAGTTGTGATTCTTGCTGCAAAATTTATCAAGTTGAGAGAAATATGTGCCTTTAGTTTTCAATCAGAATATTTAGCTGTACTAACACTTTTCCAACACTAATACAGAGTCTATAGAAAAAGTCTGTGGAAACCATTTCCCCTTCTTGGAATGCAAGAAGAACTGACTTATTTTATTTTTACCAATTTAATCTTCAAAACTTCAAAGTTTGTTTTCTGCTGTATTTTTTAAGGCAGAAACCCAGTCTCTACAGGATTGCAGCCAAATATGTGCAACATCAGGGTACACCTGGAAGTCATTAAGACCCACATTTCAAATCGTACTGCAAGGCAGGGTGTGGAAGACTCCATCCTCCCCCCTCTCAATGTTGACACCCTGTTTCTATTAGGGTAACCTTGAGCTGAAGGTGTTCAAAATAAGGAGTCAAACCGCAAACAAACACATTATAAAGAACTCTGCAGTACTGCTCCAGGGTAGGGTCAGAGGCCAATTATGTCAGGCTGAGACAGAGAAAGACAGAAACCTCATAAAGAACCAGAACATTCCCAAATAATAATGTGAAAGCTTTCAGGGATGCTTAAGCATGCAAATATTTAACTTTAAAATGTACACGAATAATTTTTCTTTTCTTGATCATGTTCACTTTAAAATCTTTAAGTTGAGGTTAAAACAGAATCCATTATTTATTCTTCCACAGTCATTCTCTTGAAACGTAGGCTCAATTCCATGGATTGTTTGGATTTCTTTTTTTAAAGAACAAAAATGCTAATATGATTTAGAATTCCTTTAAATATATAAATGCATATATATATATATTTCTTGGTAAATTGCAACTTGATGTAGATATGAGATGCCAGATTGTTGGAAGCAAAACAGAAATTGCACTGTGAACTGCCATACCAGCTGGTAACCACATTTTCTAGAAAAGCTGTGGGCAGGCTGTCTTGAGGAAACAGAATGGGAGCTAAAATTGTTGCTATTTTTGTGTGATAAGTAGTTAACTGAAAAGGCAAAACACAACAATTTCATTTCAGAAGTGTTAGTTTTCTAACTATTCATATTTTTTCTCTCTTTACATTGGTTTTGCAACAAAATACTTTGTTCACCCTTTTTTAGCGTACATATATATGTCTACAAAATCATCTTTTCATGTTGTATTTATCTCATCTCAAGCCAGGCGCAGTATCCCCAACACAATATAAAGAAACGAAGAGATGGCTGCTGAGCTCAATTTTTGTACTTGCAAGACAGCATCTTTTTTTGGAAATCCTATTGATTTTAACAAGGCGCACCACAGCACTGCTGCCATGTGTGTTTATTATATGAACAACTTCATTAACTTTTTTTAGCACAAAATCCTGATTTCTCCATTCACAGAGCATGCAGCCCTTTGTTTCTTTTTAAAACATTTGAGATGTGAATAGAGTCCCACAGAGGCTGGTATGCAAAATGATCCGCAACTAACCCGCAACTCATGCACATGTAACTAAGCCTAAGTATCTAACTAGCATAGGAGACTGTCCTTTTTACTAGGACAAGGAATCATTGTGAGAAGCCTGGGACACCAAGCCAGTTGAAGGGCACCAGGCAATGTACAGCAGGAAAATCAGCATTGCTTTTACATCTTCCCAGATGCATCCCAGTGCTGTGAATTATGCCAGTGCCACAAGCAGCCCAGCTCCTGGCTTTCTCCCATAGGAGGATAGAGGGGCTCATCCTCCTCTCCCTATGGGCAAAGCCTGTCCCTGCGCTGTGACCTCTGCTCCGTGTGGTCTCAGCGCTGCCAAAGGAGCACCCCTGAAACGGCAAATATGGGATAAAAACAAGTCTGGGCTCTAAGCAGCTGTCTAGCCACCGCTCCCGGGTCACTTCCAGGTAAACAACGACAGACTTTTGGCACTCAGAGGCAGGTGGGGAGACTGTGATAAACCTTGTTTGTCCAGGTGCAAAGCTAGACATGGGTTTTGCTGTCTTCCTTCAGAAAACACTGAGGCAGTACTGCAGGCTCTCCCCTCCACCTGGCTGTGGGACATCCATACCATCCCCACCATCCCCACCCATCACTGGGAGCTTTTCAGGCTTTTAAGCAAGTTGGGAAAAAGCCTTTTTCAGTTGAAACAACATAAGGAAAAGACTAACTGAATCCTGCACCTTCACCTTGGTAACAGGGTAGATTTGCTGAGAGTAATTCTCCCTCAGCAAAGCCAGATGGCTGTATGGGGTGAGAGAGCAGTGTTTGCCTCTTAAGCACGATTTCATTATTAGTATAACTTAAAGAACTAAGCTAAAAGCGCAAGTTTCAGGGTTTAGACCATATGCAGCCACTGCTGCAAGCACCGTGAAAAAGTGATAAAGGATGAACCAGAGCAGAACTCGTAAGATAAAGAGACAAATCAAGGTTGCAACTGATAAGGTTGTGCCCTGGAAGTGTAAATAAATGTGAAATGCAAAGGGATTATATTCCTGAAGTCTTACAAAGACTTTGCAAATTAAGAGAGGGAGAGAACATTTTCTTTGATGCTCCACACACACACAGAATGATCTGCCCCAAGTAACTGCATTCATCTAAATGAATTTTCTTTCTTTGCAGCACATAACCCTGTCGACACATAGCACCTTGTCTGAGTACTGAACATGAGTGCAAAATGCTTCAGAGTGAAGTGTCTCCTTGCCATACTTGCATAGGGAGTAATGGGAATAGAGAGCAAGAACGTCTGCAAAGGGGCCTGGGAGTCTCTCCTAACACCCAAAGTGTGGCCAAGAAGAGCAAAGTCACCTGTTTTGGTGGGAGCTGGACCTCTTGGTGAAGACAGGGGAGCAGAAGCCAAATGACAGCTCTGCTGAGTACTCATTGATTCCTGCTTCTTGTCAGGGTGGCTCTATTTTGTATTTCTCCCATCTTAAATCTGGATTTAGATTTTGAGAATAAGTGCAAACAATGAAGTGAATGTACTGATTTATACACAGCAAAGCTGAGCTGCTTCTGAGGGCAGCCCCAGCACAGAGATGTTTTACACTGAGCTAGTAAAGAAAAGATACTTTAAAAGTAAAATCCTAAGGGAACCAGGAGCAAATTCCCTTGTGTTTAACACTGACCTCTGGGACACACAAATATTGGAAATAACTGCAGTAGTAATATCCAGTGATCTTAAGGAGCTGGAAAGCATTTAAGCAAGCAGAGGACTTGAGGACTTCTGCCTTGACTCCTGTTTTCCCAGGCCTGCAGTTCTAAACATTGGACTAAACCACTGTCAAAAGCCAGGCAAATATAAAATCACATCATTTCATGCTTAACTCCATATATTTAATTACACATAGAGTTAGAGAGATAGTGTGTTTTAGTTAAAATCATACTGACAGGCACAACTCTCTGTAGCATTTAATACAATTGAGCAAATGTTTTCCTCCTGAAAGTGCCCTGGGAGGTAGGGAGAGTAGGTTAACTAAGGTACTTAGAATGTGTAAAGCACATGTAGCATATCACCAAATATATTTTGAGTTGCATAAAATATAAGCCTTGTTCTAACAGCTAACTCTTAAACTCTTAGAAATGAGAAACACCTGCACAGTATGTCTCAATGCTGTATTTGTCTGTGAATATTTATAAGCATTTAAACTACTAATGTTGTTGGCATTGTTAAAGCTTGATTGTGAAGTTTGTAAATATTCAAAAGAAGCAGATGTTTACTAATCCCGTTTACCTTTAAGGGAAAAAAATGTAAAACTGGAACGAAAGCAGATTGTTAAACTGTTTTCCCAACAGAAACAACCAAAATAAATTACTGCAATCTGAAGACTATAAAGAGTGACTTCAAAGGTCAAAGGATTAAAGACAGTCTAAACCATGAAATGCATTTTATTAGATTAATAAAACCTATGATTTTGCTAACTTAATTATATGAACAAATTAGCTGGAAAGGAACTTCAGAGCTTGCCATCCCAAATTGATGCTGGCTATAGCGAAGGTGCAGCAGCTACTGACCTGATCTCTCCGCTAGCTAACATACTTTTATTTCTGCACAGAGCCAGGTGGAAAGTAAGTGTAAAGGAAGGAGCAAGGAGGGATCTGGGGAGCAGAGGGTGACAGGCGGCAGCGCAAGAGCAGAGCCTTGCATGGTTGTACAGCTGCCAGGGCTATTCACGGTCTTCAAAGAACTTGGTACTGCTCTGGGACTGAAGCTATAGAGCAGGCTCAGACGGTGCCAAGGAGGCCTACACTTGGCTCCGCTGAGTAACCAAAACACTAATTCAGTTCTCTGTTCATCTGTTTTAAATCATGCTTAAGTGTATTTATGTGATAAAGAATTGGAGTTGTTTCTTTTGGCCATCTAAATAATTAGGACACTCTCCTTTTCAAATAGATTGACATTTAAGTACAACAAGCACATTGAAAAGTGAATTTTGGCTCACAGAGCCTTGAATTTGCTTAACTCTTTCAGAGCTTCACAGTGGCTTTTTTGAAGGCATGTTTCCCAAGGAAATATAAGCCCTTCAGGACCTGATCCTGTTCTCACATAAGTCAGGGAAAGCTTGATTTAAACCGATCTCAGAAGGAGTATTGTAATATTTTACACAAGCAAAGAAACAATTTTTTTCAGTGTAAGACTGCATTATTCAATTTGTAAAGAAAATCCACCCAAACCAAGTGACTGAACAAGCTTTCATTTACTCTCACTACAATTAAGAAATCTAGGAGGGAAAAGTACACCTTTAAAAAAGGGTAGAAACATCGCAGGAGACAGCAGCAAGATCGCCCTCATCAGCTTTATGAAAGTTCAGATTCACATTCACTTGGTTAATTCACCCACATAGATAGAGCTGGAAGGAACGGTGCCTCTGCAGCTCCTTCTGCTGTGACATTAAACATGGCAAGGTTATCATTTAATACACCATCACTGAAGAATTGATTTATGGCCTTGGAGGGGGTGCGTCTCCCCTTCTCAATACTTTACAATTTGCTTGGACAACACCGGGCACAAATCCTTAACATTTCTGAAGCAGAAAAACTTGATAGAGCTAACCCCAGTAAAATAAGTTCAAATTTATGTTCCTCCATAAGTGTAGTTCACTACAGATGCAAATTTGCATGTGCATTTCTCCACTCACTATTTTAGTGTTTAACAAAAAGGCAGCTTTTGCCACTTTTACTTATTATTCGTTCCTTTATTGTCTCGATTTTGTGATAGTGACATAGAGTTTCATTTCAATAGCATTAACAATGTGTGTTCACCCCATTAGTAAGCCCCTCTCAAAATCCACTGAGTTTCAGTCTAGCGAGATGTGATGAAGTGGTGCAACAACCACTAAAGACTAAGGATTACTGCTGTTTCCATATGAGAGAATGCTTTGAAAGGTCCTCCTGACTGCTGTTTCAGTCTGCATATAGATTCTCACACAAACCCAGACTTTCCTCGCTTTGTTTCTTTCTTTTTTTAAAATAGCATCCTAATGTGTCATCAGATTGGCTAGGAAAGGAGATGTACATGATTCCAAAAATTTTTAATTTTCAAGGTCATGTAGCTCAAATCATAAAGAAAAAGCTCTCTTGGGTCCATGCAGCAGTGGCTGAACGTGCAAACAAACAGCTAGATCTGGAAACAATTTCAGCCTGATTTTTTGGGGTTAATCTTACATGGACTTGTGATTTTTTGTCTTGTTGAAAGAAGAAAAAACAAAAAGCACAACCTTCACTTTTTTAGACTGATGGTACAAAGTCATTTCTCACTTATGCAGTGTCATCTGGCTCTACTTCCCCATGGGGAGTGGCTTGGACAGCTGTGTCCAGAGCCAGAAGACCTTTTCAGCAAAGCCACACCAGATTCTCTCCTGAGTACAGTGGGATATCAAGGCAGCATGATGTGATAAGGGCATGTAGAACTCTCAACTTGTTTAACTCCATCTTTAGTTGTCCTTACCACTCCTTGCTTCTGTCTTCAACCATCCCTGAGTCAGCTGTATTCACAAGCCTAGACTCAGCCAGCTAGCCACCAAAAAGTATGTTTTGCTGCTGTACACCACAACACATAGCAATACCTACTTTTGCTAATGGTTGCCTTTAGGGGACTGAGAAGACCATATTAATAGTAATTCATGTTGGGATGCTCTGAATCAGCAAGACTCATAATAAAATGAAAATAGCAGCAGCTTTGCATCATTACAGCTCTACCCCTTGTGGATTTTCTGCTAGTGGCAATCTCCCTGAGCTGGCATAGAATAAAATATTCTCCTCTTAATACCATTCTCCCTCTCTCCAACTCCTACACTCAAAGAAAGCTGAATTTACTAAGTGGCACTACTTTCTTATTTTAATGAATGCATGCAAAGCATATTTATATGAGTACTAGAGCTTAGAGGTTTTAACATCAAGCTTTCTCATTGTAGATCCCACACTTAACTATTTGTACACTTTTTATTCAAAAGAGACTCATACTACAAGTGCAAGTCAGAACAACAGCAAAACCAACAATCCCTGCTATACACTGTATCAGCTCTACCAAAAATCTTCCCATCACCTCTGAAGGTTAAATACCGGGATAACAGTCACTGCTAAACCATGAAACAGCATTAGCGCTTCACACGAGAACAACTGCAAGATCCTCACTCACAACCCTTTGGTATAAAACATGCAAGGGTTTCTTTGTCAAGCTGGTGAGATAGTAACCTTGTTTATCTGTGAATGCAAAACAACATTCCCCCATCCAGCAGTGTCACTCTGACCTTTGTGTGGAACCTCAGTTCTCCCCATGCAGCATAACAATGCCGCTTTTGTGCAGCCAGTGTAAGGCCACGGGAGTCAGGATTTACTGCTCTGGCAATTTAATCATAACCTTCATACTTTCTGGCTTATTCAGTTCGTATTCTAAAACAAAATATATAAAATGCCAGAACTATTTCCTTGCTTCTCGTATCTGTTAACTGATATTCATTATCACTCACTTCCCAAAGATTTCTTTTTATTATGAACAGAGGAAGGAAATCCTCAAGAAACAAAATGCACAAAGTGCTTTCTCTGCTAACACAAAGTGAAGAATACAGCTTTAAAAGCTTTCACTAAATTGCGTTTTTGTGCACTATGCAAGAAAAAACTGGCCATACTTAATATCCTAAGTATTTCTATGCTGCATTCAATCAATCTACCGAGAGCAAAAGTTACAAAACTTTTATCATTTGAAAACAGGTATTAGAATAGTAATTTTTTAACCTTTATTCACTGCAGGTGCAGGCCTTACATGTATTTAACATGCATTTTTAAAGGAGATTTGCAAATAGCTAAAGCAGTGGCTCTGAACTGCAGAAGGCCATCATACGGGAAAGATAACATGCAAACACAGAGTGAATATTAGAGATCTGTTCCTGAAATGAGATGAAAACCTATGATCCAATTAAATTAATAGAAAACGTGGCTGCTCAAGCACTCCAGGGCCCAAGCTGTAAATCTGAGCACTGAACACAACCTCTTCTTTTGTCTGTTTTTCCCTGTGGGGGGGTTACCTGCTTATCCAGGAGCAGTACTCATGTCATGGTCTGCGTGCAGCAGGGCAGCTCTGGAAGATGCCTTCACAAGCGGTGCTCAGCCTGGCAGTTTTGGCTTGGGGGGGTCATGTGAATGCCTCCTTTCAGTTTCATTCCCATGCGGTTTCACACTTCGACCCCACAAGTTCACTTTGAACTTCAGGTTCAAATGCATGCAAAAATCCCAGCACAAAAGGCAGTCAAAACCACTGCTTATTGTGGGAGAAGTGAGCCTAACTGTGTATCAGATGGGTCTATACAAAAAATATAAACTAATCTCATCTTTTCAATGAATGTTTCCTCACAGTGTACTATGAAAACAGAGTACTTCTACTCCTTCCTTAGCTTCAATATGAAACTCTTAACACCACCATTGTGGGGTTTTATATGCTGGCTTCTAAGTATGTACATGCTACCACTAAGTTTCCTATCATGACTCTTCAAATGCACTCAGACAGTATGTACAACTGCAGTGGGATTATTTTTTAATTTCATATGGCTATAAATAGTATGCCTACTCCTGACTTACAGACAAATCTAAGCGTTATGCTAGGTCAGTCCCTCAGTTGCACGTGTTTTTATATTTGTATCTCTGAGACAAGGAAAGGAATTACATTTATAAGTAATTAACCAGCATAATGAACACCAGTCAGGGGAAGGAAATCAAGTTTAAATTCAAGTCTACCCTTTGCTCCCAATGCCAGAAAAAACTTCCCGTTCTTCCAGCAAAACACACACGCAATGACTGATAACAGCCATTTATTCTATCTCGGGTTACTCTGCAAGTATTTGGCTAGGACTTAACATTATTGAATTCCAAGTAGTTTTAGAGTTTTACTGTAGGGAAGATTTAAACTCTCTCACAGACAGTCATATTGCAGCACTCTTAATGCTCCTTTGATAATGGCAAAGCACTGGGCTGCATCTTTCATGTAGTTCAGAATAACAAAACACTTTAGCAAGTCACAAATGAGTGCACAGCTCTAACTAGAGCCTGATGTCTTACATAATTGTATATCTGCATCTAATTGATGCATTCAGTTTGGGGATTGCATGAAAAACTGCCACAGAATACATAGCCACTCATATTCTGGTAAAAACTAAAGAATCTTGTTCACAATCAGAATAAACACACGAGCCAAATACACATGTATTTGCTGTGCTGAACTGTGAAACTAAAACTTCTGAAAAATGCAGACCTCCTCCCATATATAGTTGCCATTGGAGAATTTGTTCCAGCCTTCGCATTCGATATACACGTGCCACATATTGATTTTTTTTTCTCCTTCAAAGCTAATCTTTTGACTTTCCAACTGCAAAGAAGGAACATTGTCAGACTGATTATGAGGAAGCTCATTAACAGTTCATGCATTTGATGCTCTGGCTATAATGTTGTACGAATCTAATGTCATAGTCCTGGATCGTGTACAAATATAGAAAATAGCATCAAACATGCAGCTTTTCCCTTGGTATTGTTCTTTGAGCTTGAAGAAGACTCATTAATTTCAAAACACATAGGAATAACTGGTTGCACTGGAGTCTATAACTGCCTTTATACATATAAGTCTTTGTATGACATTATTGAATGTATTGAAATATTTTAAAGTTTCAGCTGTTTGAAATCAACAAGGTAATTAGTGAGACTCAAGACTGTGTATTGGTCAGACAAAACTGCCATTGACAGTACTTTGTAAATGTCAATGATGTCTTGTGTTTGTGGGCCAAGTCTGTGTCCATAGACACACCTTTTCATTTTTATAACTATAGGCTTTGCTTTAAGTTAAAGTCCATACTCCCCAAATCGACTTTTATCACTGTTTTTTTTTTTTTCAATATAAATAACAACAGGGGAGAGAGAGAATGGAGATTATTAAATCTGGCAATAATACGGTAGAGGAGTGGGATTTTCCCTAAAATAGCAAGGAACTGATAAATAATAAACATGTTCTTGTATTTAATAAGGCCTTTCTCCTAAGATATCAAAGCGGGTGAAATCCACATGTACCCAAACTGCCATGAAAATTGCCACTGAAAAGAAAACCAGTAATAAGATTGCTGCCCAGAATGGTAGAGTGAAAGGTGAAGGTATGGTGACAAATTCCTCACTTCCTGCCATAAGCTGCAACAGACATTTCAGGAGAACTGATGTCCACAAAAAAGTTTTTGTAATGGGAGCAAGGACTTCATACATATCTTATTGTACGTGAGCAGGCATAAATAAGCATGCATTTTCTGGACCTTTCAATAGGTACGGGAGATCTCTGTAATCAATACTACAACCATATGCAGCTAACTGGCTTTTGGTGGATAACATATGTTCCTAATATGTTTCCGACATAACCAGAAGGTGTGTTTACTGCTATGAAATCAAGTTAACATTTAAAAAGTATAATTATCTTTAAAAAATTACTTTGCCATAACTTTCAACAAACTCAAAATGGACTGGAAAAGAAACAAGGACTGCTGTATCTTATTAAAGTTAACATTTTATTGAGCAGGTGGAAACAGAAGTCAGCTGTCTGTTCTTAGTTTCTTTCCTCTCTGACCTCTCCTGGGAAGGGATGTATTCTAACAACTGAGTAACAAGCTTATTCTGATTTTTTGTTTTCATTCTGGTGTAACTCTGGTTAAAAGTTTTGATACACAATAATCAAGATAAAACCCAGAAACATGTGGCTGCAGGCTAGAAAACTCCCCTACTTTAGGATTCTATCCAAAGTTTATAAAATCAAGCTAAGACTGAAGCATATCATAACTGCAAGATATTAAATGTGAAAATAAATGACAGATAAGTAATCTAACAAGACAATCACAACAACCAGAGTTTATTCACCTCTGCTTTTCAGAATCACATCTACCTATAATTTATGGCATACATATTTTCACAATTTGATGCCACATTTACATTAGTTTAATCAAACACTTTCAGAGTGCCTGGTTCATTACGTGCATGGCACTACATCAATTGCACTTTACTTACTTCCCTAATCAAAGAGTATCTGAATTCTTTGGACTGGACAAATGGATATAGATTTTACAGGAACGGAACAAACTAAATGCATATGCATTATTTTAACTGTGAAGCATTTATATCCCCTCATAGCTGTGATTTCTAATCCAACTGGCTAATATTATTCACTGAAAAATGACATTACAGTACAGTAATTTAAAGGGATAATAAACACGTAACACAATAAACAGTAACATTCTAAGCTCTTTCCATTCCAATAAAACTGTGATTCAGTCAAGTTCAACCATGGATACGGAAGTAAGCCATTCCTATTCATCAGAATGAAAAAAATCATAGCAAGACCCATAGATTTCAGTGGGATTCATATACAGGTCTAGGTTCTGGATGGATTAAGGGTAAGCACACTCCTGAACTAGAGCCCAAGGACACAGATGCTGATGCCAGGATTCCAATGTTATTTCAATTATTCTCCATTTAAAGTTCTTTCAATGAAATCTTGTATTTTCTCTGTGTACAAATCCTTCATGCATATCAACCATGGGAAAGGGTAACAGATCATGTTATTGCTTCACTTACGTTCAAGACGTTTCCTACTGCTTGTCAGTAGCATATAGTTATATAATGTTAATTCTATGTTTTATTACATACATATTACCCAACAAGCACTAATCTGTGCCATCAGAAAACCATTACAACTGCCAGAGATATTTTTTTTTTCTTGGTTCTTTTCACTACAGGAATATCTTCTATCTTCCTTTAATGACAGATTATAAATTCACTTCAGAAGGAGATGTGCACACTGTGGTTGACACATCATACAGAAACTACTGGAGAAATTCTTTTTGACTCTGAAGCATGCCTATATAGTAGATATAAAACACACTCCTTGGGTACTTTAAATCATCTTTCCCTCTCCATTCTTTCCAATATTTAGTGAGAATCCATGAAGTCTACTGCAGCTAAATCAGAATCAACTCTGAATCCTACATGCAAGCTCAGAGTGAGGACTTCCTGTGCACCAAGCAGGAGACACAAGACATGAGACGCACAGTTGTCCTTTGACCTATGAATCCTCTCCAAATTTACAGTGTGGGAGCACTTTGTAACAGCACCCATCAGGTTAACATCAAAAGGAGTTCTGAAGATGATTGTTTAATTAAATATGATTGTTTAAGGGGTTTCTAAAGCAGATACTAATATTTTATATCCCAAAATAAATACGTTAATAATTTTCAGGACAATTCTGTTTCATAAACCCAACTGGTCTTTCTTGTGAGACTCTACCAAGTATATGCACCTGTTTGGACACTATGGTACTATGGTTTTTATCCTTTCCCTGTGCTGGAAAGGCAAAGAACAAAGGCCAGAAGTGTGGACACTTTGAGGACATGCCAACCCTACTGATATTGCATCCTTTACAGTGTAGGCAGTCAGCCTGCCAGTTTGGACAGTGTGTATTTGGCGGGCACAGCATGGGACCACAAAGTTCCTCTGCACAAGCATGCAGAACAACATGAGCATGACTGACCTGCCAGCACAGACTGCTCTGTCCGGCGCTCACAGGAAACATCCACATTCCTAATGCTTGCAAAATCAGCTTTTTCCTAATTTTCTGCTATGGTAAAGTGACCATAAAAGCTCAAAGATGAAAGTGTGTAAGGCAGCAGAAATCCCAACTATTTTACCATACATTTTAGCTTCAGATTATTTTTGCACTTAAAACAGTTTTGAAACACATGCAGTCTTGTGCCAAAGTAGCTACTTTTCACATCCACCAGCAAATACGTTTTTGAAGAAAACATAAGAAACAGGGGGTGGGAGGAAGATGGGCCAATTTTACCCCAACATCAGATATTAATATTACTTAATGAATTACTGAAAATCAATATTAAATAAAGACAGTATTTGTTTTGTAGCTCCATGTTGCACCTTTTCTCTTAACACTGGAGATTTTATGTGGCGTTTAGAAGCTTTATTGTTTCAATAGCAAAGGTAAAGAGGTTAATTCCTCTTTAACAAGGGGCTCTCCCCCTCTTTTCCCTTCCCTCTTTCCCTTTTGGCTTGGCCTAAACTTCCAGCACCACGTTATGAAACGCCGTATACAGCTTTTAATTGTGCCCAGAGGCAGTACAACTTCAGAGAGGGTTCGGAGCAACTGGCAGAGGATTTGCAGAACAGCTGTGTTCCAGGAACATGTGCAGCGTGGTGCAACAGCCCCGTCAGCACCTGCACCCGCTTAGCGCGCCTGCCCGCACCGCTCCACGCACACCACATCTGGGATTAATCACCCCTGTTAAAGGAATTAATACTCTTTACGTTTTTATTTTATTATACCTGTAGGAACACGATGCTATATTAAAAACTGCAGCTTATAAGTAGTATTTTGTTCAAGCCAGGGTTACTGGGGGGAATAAAACCTCCCTGTGCTTTGCCAAGAATGAATTGTTTTAATATCCCAACATTCAATATTATTTATTATTAAAGTCGAAGCACTGCTTTGGTGGGTAACTGGCTTTCTCGTGATTTAACCTCCTTTTCCCCACTGAACTCTACCTTACAGTTTCAATATTTGCTGGAAATAAGCCCCCATGGCTCCTCAACACCACCTCCATTTTCTCAGTGTACTCTATTCGTATTGGGTAAAAAAAAAAAAAAGTCGTTTAAAAATGCAAGATTATTTAAATGTCAGTTGGTTCCAACAGCAGTATTTGCTTACATAGTTTAGACAGCACAGAATTCTATTCATGCATGAAGTTATGTCACATTTACCATTTACGATAGATTTTCATGTTAATTCTACAGGGAGGAATCATATTGGATTTGCCTATTTTGTGTAACTTATAATGGAATTCAGCAACATGAGTCCTGTTCATTTTAATGATGGGGACTAGAAAAAAGCCTGGAAAGGAGGAAAATAAGCTCTGTAATCAATTCATTAAAACGTAAGAATTTTTCAAAAGTCAGACACCCAAATGAACATTTTTGAGGCAAAACCATGAAGATTTGCCCGTATTGCTGGCCTTTGGGAATGCTGTAGAATTCAGTCTAATAATTTCTCTGAGTTAACAATTCATCTCAAAATCCACAAGCAACAGGAAAATACAATGCTAATAACTTTCTGCATTATACTACAGACCCCAAAAGACGGTGTTAAAACTTGTCTTGCAGGAGCTCACACTAAGAATGTTTTGGTTGGTAAGTATGAAAGGCTTTTGTCTTGAAATGCACCATTTATCCAAGAACTGGAACGGAAATATTTATCCCCCCAAACCTTTGGGTAAATACCATCCCAGGTTTCTCAATACATATTCACTTAATTTGAAAATTAAGTCTCCAAAAGCGTTCATGGCATGAAATATTCTGAAAATTAAGCAAAGAAACACAACATCCAAACCCAGTGCAAACATTTTGCCTTAGGATTTATTTTCCCAGCAGTAGCTACACACAGTTCTTTTGCATTCCATAATTCAGTTGCTTAACTTTGTTCTACTGAGACAGAATTATTTAGCAGCAAAATAAGTTTTAAGCCAAAGCCATACTGGTCATGGCTACACTTAACTGCTAATTTTTCTTGTAACTGAGAACTGGCCATTCTCAGCAGCCTTCTAGTCCCATTTACATATGCTGGGGACCTCTTCTTGAGGCTAATAGTTTTTTTGCTCCCTATGCCCAATATGTATACCAACTTTGCTCACTTCTGAACTGACTTTCCTCACGTTCTTCCATCTGAACAGATTTCCTATTTCTGCCATAGTGCACAGTATATTTATAGTGACTGTAGCCTAGAAATCTAAGTACTTAATTAAATACATGCAGTTCTATTTTGAGAATTACAATACTCTGCTTGAATATTATGTACATTACATATTTTAAAAAGGACACAGTAAGAAGGGCTGCTGCTCCAGCCCATGATGGCAGAGAAGAAGCCTCCTGACTCACCAATCTTTTCACTACCCCTCACCTCAGGAACAGCTCCCAGGAAAAAATCCAGTAAATTCCACATGATCCTGTGGCACCTTTTGTTGGGATGTATCCCTTTTAATGGAGGTGGTGAATATCTTTTTAAATTCACTTCTTATTTCTTCATATTTTTAATCATAGTTTTCCTATGAGGGCATGACATATGTGTGTTAATTTGAGCCTTAGCTAGTTCCTGTCACCCTGATTTTAATGAAGCTGAACAAGTTCATACGCCACTATCTAAGTCATTGAGAAATCATAATCAGGCTGACTTATACAACTGGCAAATCCACATCTCTCCCTGGACCTGCTACCCAGATGTAACAAAAATGGAAACTAATGCATGTCCATACAAGCCAAGCTTATGCAGAAAAAGAGAAGATTCAATTAAATCAGTAAAGCAAATGCACACTTGCACAGTTTTAGTTTTGGAGTCATAGTACACTGCTTGACCTGAATGATAATTTCTTATTTGTTACCAGAAAACAAAACCTGATGGACAGAGGTTGGGACAGGCAGAGTTTAATTATAAGTACTGATGATTGGGGATGTGGACAAGGGGTTGAGCAGAAGCACGAATCCAGCATACCTCTTGAAATACTTTCCTTGCTGTTGTTAGGATGCAAAGGGTGGAAGCTGGCCCTGCTCTGAGCAGGAGTGTCGGCTAGGTGACCTCCAGAGGTCTCCTCCAGTTTAAATTTTTCTATGACTCTAATCAAAACCCTCAAGAGATGCTGAATCTGGTGATGCCAAACATACCCCGGAAATTTAAAATTAGAATTGATTACCAAGATGTTTGTAAACCAGAAGCCTCTGATGCCATTATATGGTCATCTAATACTTGGAGAGAAGCCTTTGCTGCCTGAAAAATGTTGGATGAAGCAGACTAATTTCAAACCACTATTTGCTGCACTGCCGGCTTTTCCCTATGGAAAATAAAATTGCAGAGATCTTGGGAACTGGTAAATTTGCCAAGCTGTAAGTCAGGTTATGAGTTTAGAAAACATTTAAAAAAAATATCAGTAATTAGATGGTAAATTGAGAAGTAAAATCGTGTCTCAACTACATCAACAGATTATAACAGAAGTGATGCTTTAAAAAGTACTAAAGTTATGTAGGATCCTATATCTTCTAACTAAAAATAAGGTCCCTGCTCCTCAAGGGCTAAGAATTACTCTGCACTAGGAATTTCTGTCAGTGTAATAAAATTGTCTCTGAACATGATTCTTTCAACATATCTCTGACACCAAAAATTCCAGTATGTGTAAACATCCTGAGGATAAGTGGTTGTGCTAGTCAAGGACCTTCTAAAAGTCTTTTCTTTTTTAATCAAATTCAAAACAAAAGGGTTTGCTATGGCAGCCACACCAAGTTATTGCAGCAGACCTTTTTCTAAAGACTAATATTTAGGTTAAATCACTCTTGAAGATAAGGCATTTTGGTACTAAATAATTTTAATGTTTCAGGAAATTTTACCAAACAGCAAGATGATGAGTGCAGATTGCTTAATAAAATACTTTTTAAAACCCCAAACAAGATCCAGGAATGCCTGTATGATTCAGGGAAAGGAAATTCACATCTACTTTCATTTATGAAAACCTTGTGTCTAAATTTTGATTTAAAAGATCAAATTTATTCAGAAAAAAAACAAACCAAAACAAAACCAACCAAAGAAACAAAACCCAACTTATCCTCTTCTCAGAATAAAACTTACAAAATTCCCAAACAACACAGTTTGTAGAACTTCAAAGGTAGCCAAAGAGGCAGCAGCACCAAGTGAGCTACACATCAACTAAGAGAAGTCAAAGCTTTTTAAAGGTCAAAACGCTTACTTTCCACAATTTTCAGTCTAAACTCTCAGGCATTTGTTACACATTTTAATACTTTGAAGTAACAACAACTTTATTAATAATGCAGCAGTCTCCATTTTCTATTTTGCAGAAGATAGAGTCACCCTTGATGGGAAATCATATGCATTCTGGAAGCAGACATGGTCTGATTTACTCAGTGTTAATGAAGATGCTGCTTAAACCCAGGCTTATGGAAGAAGAAAACACAAAATAAGTCTGAGAAAGACTGACAGAGTGAAGAATTTACCTTTGCCTTAAAAGCAGAGTGGTAAAGTGCCCTACATGCTATTCAGTTGTCAACACATTTCGGTACAGTAAGTCCTTGTTACACATTACCAGTGGGATCTCTTGAAAGATTTCTATGCTGCACAAAACAGTGGGAGGCAAGGCAAGCAATGCAGGAGCATGTGTTCAGTCCTGACTCAGGTATTTTTGTCTGGATCATAAAAGGAAGATGCTGTTTCATCATAATTTTTCCCTTATACAAAAGCTGTTATTTATCCAATCTGAGATATTTTTCAGTGTTTTAGATTCATCTTACTTTGTCCAACCTTGTAATTACTGAGAGTATGGATGCTATTTATGAATAAGATAATTTTTGTGCGATGCTCATGTCCCTGGATGTCTAGCAATCTGTGCTCCAGGGCCATCCCATAACTCCATGATTTTCTCACTTTACAGATATAATTTTACAAGTACTCACCCTCTTCATGATTATTGCAATTTCTGACAGAGAGAGCCCAGGGCTGGTAAAGTGCCAACCAGGGCTTAAACATACTCAAGAGCTTCAAAGAGAAATGCACACAATGCTATTGATGTCAGCCTCTCACTTTAATACATGCTTAAATTCACATTAAAAATAACCAATCAAGGGTTTTTCTTTGTCATCCCCACTCTTACAGTGATCCTGAAATCTGTGATAACAAAGAACACTACAACTATTGCTTCTGCATGGCGTTCAGCACGCTCAAAGTCACAACATGATTTTCATTAGAGGGAGAAATGTTTGGAAAATTGCTATATGAAGTCCATAAATCTGAAGATAAATAATGAAAATGAAACTTCCCATGAAATGCCCCAGTGTTCATTTTATTTAATATTCTCCATTGGTGGAAATAAATTAAAAACGAACAAGACTTGTTTATGCCTGCCTTTCACTATTCTCTGTGTTTGAATAGCAACTACATATTAATTTATCAGGATCCAATAAATTATAATTAGCCAGGAGGATTAACAACATAAATCCTTGAATTTAAAACCAACCTGTCCTGCTCTCTCTTCCCTTAGCCCTAAAGTGAAAAAGAGCCATAAAACCCATCACCGCTGTTTGATCCATTAAACTCAAGAGACACTCTTACTTCTACTGTAGGTAGAAATACAGAAATGCTTTACAAAACCTATTTTAAAGTTACAGCAGCCTTCCTGGAAGCAAGAGAGATTGTGCACAGGAAAAGCCCAGCCTGAGCATGGTAGATGACTCTTGCTCTTTCCACTGCATCACTAGCTGACACTAGAGAGGATTCTCAGTACGCAGGAAATGGGCAAAAGATCTTACTCGCAAAATAGGGGAGGCACAGAGGTATCATTTCTAAGCACACCTTTCTGGCAATGAGAAGAAAATCTAAGTGGCTACACATTTTCATTGTATGTGTAAGGTTGTACCTGTAATAGTAAGGATGTTCTGGAGGTGTAGTCGATGCACTGGAATCAGGATGCACTCCTTTCAGTAAAACTTTAAAATCCGTAAGCATCAGCTAAGGGCAAAACAAGTAATTGTCCCTACATACCTATAAGTCACCTAGGGTATTGCCTGACACTAGTTATCCCACATAATTCAAAGTGCTTTGGCAGAAATTCACAACCTATTTTTAAATGTAATCAGGATTCAGTCACAAATAAGAGCTTTAAAACCCACTTCCTTTCACCTCACTCCTGAAATGTTTACACAACAGATGTGAAACCCTGGAGTTCAGCAAAGCAGAAGCCTGCCGGTCCCACGTGAACGTTCAGGTCTTGTCTAGCAAGGTGATGTGCTAGAGCTGCAGCCCTGGGAGAACAAGCCCAACCAGCACACAACAAGGATAGATCCTTGTCTTTCAAAAGAATATTTTAAATTATAGTATTTGTTATTTAATACCTTAGGTAAACAACAAAAAAGCGCAACTTTTTTAATGGGGTTTCATTTTGGTAACAGACTGCTTTGCAACGGTCAGACTGCAATGTGAGCAACCCCAAGAAAATCTCTATTAGGCATAGGAATTTATATTAAGTATTCATTTTTTTATTTGTTGCTTGAAGGATTTTGAGCATTTCTGAAGACACCAATCACTTATGGTCATTATACCAGTGCTGCACGCATGGAGCAGGGATTACAGAGGGGAGCCAGAGCCATGCACCTGCTTCACGCATACACACACATCCGCACTTCTCAGCCAAACAGCACACAGCCATCAGGTCACCCCCTTGGTAGAATAAGCACTTTTTAAAACCAGGAAAGCAGTGTTGCCAAAGGCAGAAAAACATTAAATTCAAGCCTATGAGCTGAAGCATAAAAGACCCAAGGGAAGAAATGTCAGTGCTCCTCCCTACCCAAGCAAGAGCACTGCGAAAAGACTTTTCTTGCACAGTCACCCGACATGAGGCCATCTCCAGATGCAGCCACAATCTGCTCCGCCTTGTAATCTCAGGAACCCGTGAAGGACATGGATGTGGCATCAAGGCTTTGGCTGGCCAAATTCCCAGCTGGCCTATGAAAATAACCCCTTTTCCTCCCTGACAGCCTGAGCTGATGTCTACCAGCCTTGGCTCCCCAGCCTTGCACAGTGGTGCTGAGCTAGAAAGTGATAAAGCCAATAAAACCACCAGAAAAAAAAAAAAAAACAACAAAACCAGTCACAGAGAAAAGGGTGAGCATGGAGAGGAAAGGCAATATATGCCCCTATCTCTGAGAGGTGGGCTTAGGAACAGCTCAAGGTGGCAAGCTTCAAGCCTATATGATGCCAACCTCATGAAGTTTAACCATGACAAGTGCAAGGTCCTATACCGGGGTCGGAGCAATCCCAGACACAGCTACAGGCTGGGCAGAAAAGAGATTCAGAGCAGCCCTGTGGAGAAGGACTTGGGGGTGCTGGTCGATGAGAAAATGAACATGAGCCAGCTTCAATGTGCGCTTGCAGCCCAGAAAGCCAAGCGTATCCTGGGCTGCATCAAAAGAAGCATGACCAGCAGGTCGAAGGAGGTGATCCTGCCCCTCTGCTCTGCTCTGGTGAGACCTCACTTGGAGTATTGCGTGCAGTTCTGGTGTCCTCAACATAAAAAGGACATGGAGCTGTTGGAACAAGTCCAGAGGAGGGCACAAGAATGATCAGGGGACTGGAGCACCTCCCATATGAAGATTGGCTGAGAAAGTTGGGACTGTTCAGCCTGGAGAAGAGAAGACTGCGAGGAGACCCCGTAGCAGCCTTCCAATATCTAAAGGGGGCCTATAGGGATGCTGGGGATGGACTTTTCAGTAGGAGCTGTAGTGACAGGACAAGGGGTAACGGGTTAAAACTTAAACAGGGGAAGTTTAGATTGGATATAAGGAGGAAGTTCTTTCTTGTTAGGGTGGTGAGGCACTGGAATAGGTTGCCCAGGGAGGTTGTGAATGCTCCATCCCTGGCATTGTTCAAGGCCAGGTTGGACAAGGCCTTGGGTGATATGGTTTAGAGTGAGGTGTCCCTGGACATGGCAGGGGGGTTGGAACTTGATGATCTTAAGGTCCCTTCCAACCCTAACTATTCTATGATTCTATAGCCTGGCACTGCTCATCAGCCCTGATGTTAACGGGGTTGCCATCTTGGATCTTATTCTGTTGATTTTTATTCTGTCTCCCGAGCTGTGGAAAATGTGTGGCCTGGGCCCACAGAACACATCTCTTGCAATACTGTGGACTGAGACAATTTTTTCCTCCTCATGATTAATGTTTCAGGGTCTGACAAAATATAGGGGCAGCATTTTTTGAGCTTGGTATCAGTTATCCAGGGAAAGGCTGCATCAGGCACTCACAGAGTATGTGCAGATAAGGTGGCTCAGATCAGCATGTGATATACCTGCGTGTGCTGTGTGCATTAGATGAGCTGAACCTGGCACGGAGTATTCCTGCTCACTTCACACAGCTGATACTTTCAAATGCTTATCTCCGTCCTTTGGAGTTCACTTATAACCACGAACAAGGTGAACTCCCAGGTAGAACACAAGCCTACATGTGTCAGGGGAGGTTTCCATTCATTAAAACCAGGACTTCACCTGGTTTAGAGAGATACAGGATATACAGCTCAGCAAAATGTGTCTCTGTAGGATTCTTACATGTGCAAGTAGTACAGATACTCCCAGTATGAGGTACATAAACAAAGGAAAACAGGAAACCTTTTTCATTATACGTACACACATTATATATATATTTAGATTTTCTAAACATATAAGCACAGACACACAAAACCCTGCTAGAGGAAAACAGCTTTCATTTTTCATTTTTCTGCTTCCTTCTCAGTAAGAGAAATGAAACCTACCAATTTAGACAGCTATGCTTGGTTGTCCTTACTAAACAATGAAGTGAATGATTTGACTAAGATTATGCAGCCAAGGGGTTATTCGCTCCTCTTAATCAAAAGAAATCACAGCTGGAATATAAAGTATTTGTCCCCTCTTATTTAAGGGGGGAAAAAACCCAAAACCAAACAAACCAACAGGAAATTGGCTTATCTATGAGGAAAAAAGAAGTTCTTAAGCATAAACACAAACAGCTTTGCAAGTAGAGGCTGGAAATAAGCATCTTCTTGAAAAATTTCACTGCAGCATATTGTAAAGGAAGCTCCTGCATTCATTCCATGCGGGAATAGGAAAGTGCACTCTCTGTACAAGGCTGCAGAAGACGGAAAGCTCTGTAAGCCCATCCCAACTCCCTTAATTATTTTAATTGCAGCAGTGTGATGCCAAGGTGCTGAATTACCCCCTCAGGCTCTGGCTGCTTAGCCAGGAGGTACTGAATTAAACTGTCAGAACATGCAGAAAAATTGCAATGGTGCCTGTCAACGGTATTTGTTAAGAGACACGGGTGAGGCTAGTGACTTGTATAGAAAAAGAGCTGCCAATGCAAAGTCGTCAAAGCACAGCACTGGAACTAATGGGGTATTCAGAGGTCTTGTTCTACTTCATTGGTTAAAGCCAACAAAACTCCTGTAATATTTGGGGCGGTTTGCTATTTATGGCTATGGTAATAAAGGCCAGTTAAAGCTGCAAAGCCAGCCACAGTTAGTGGTCCCCACTGCTTTATTTCTGAATGGCTGAGGGGGCACTATTCCATGTCCAGTTCCGGTCTTAATGCAGACAAAAATTTATAAAAGAAATTGGGTATTTAAAATATGAAAAAAATAAATGCAGAGAAGGGTATACTTTTACAATGCACTGTTCTAGTTAAAAATAACTACATTTTGGATGCCTTACCCAGATGATTTTGAATTCACTTATATCTTAGCTGCACAGAATCAGCATACAGTCGACAATGTGGCCCAGGTTTAGCATCTTCTCTTCTTCACACATGGCACTTTCTTTCCAGAGATACTTACCAAAGCCAAAGGTATGTTTGATACCAAGATCTACTTTGTAACTTCTAAACCCACACAACTGCAGATAGAGATCAAAGTGATTTAAAGAAGTCCTATTTGCTGTGGCTCTACGTGTCTCTCTTGTAGCTATTTTTAGGAGTAAAATCCTGTGCTAGTGAAACTGAAAGGCAGATAACGATGGTTAGAGTTGTTGTGTGGGCAGATGCCATGCAAATACCTCACAGGTCAACACATATGCATTGGCTCCAATCTTTTCATTCCTCTGTGAAGCTGGATCTCTTGGGCAGATAAAGCCAGATGTTTTGGGGTGGGTGCTAGCTTCTGCTGAGGGGCACACACAGAGCTGTCACATAGGTGAAAAAGATGAAAGATTTATGCTTGGTAGACTGGCTAAAGGGCTAATATACTCCTTAGTAGGTTTTTAAAAGACCTTGTGAACAAACCAACCTATCTTACTTCTTAACTCTTCTATTGTTGAGCTGAGCACAGCCCATCTAGAGACTGCAGAGTATGAACCATACACAGAAAAGAAGAATTTTGGTGCATGTATATGGTTGGCAAGGACACCTTTTTGGCATGGCGGGGAAGTGCAGATAAAGAAAATGAGCATTTTCTCATTTCCTGTAGATGCTTGTCCCTATCAATGGCTAACCAGCCATCTCTCTGCCCAACAGAAGCAGCATCCCAGTTTCCCACTCAGTCTACAGAGCCTTGAGAAGTGCTTCATATCTTGCCTAGTTTCCCTACTGCAGTATCTCCCAGTTTAGTACCCTTACCGGGATAATTTCTTAACAGGTCTATATTGCCATAATCCTATATTCACTTAATGTGATCTTCACTAAGAATATAAGTTCAAGAGAGGTTAATGATCCATTAGTGTATATTTTTAACTATCTCATTTACACGTTGAGTAGCCTGTATTTATTGTTTTAAAACCATTTCACTACATTGAACTGACTGAATTATATGAGATACCACATGGATTACACAATAATTGTTCAATAATTAATATTTCCCAAACATGATATGTAGTTATTAACTACATTTCTAAACAATTAAAACTGTGAAATGGCCTCTTAATGAAACCAAAACCTTTGCTGTTTGAAGGGCTTTACAACTGCAGTGCTCTCAGAGCTTAAGGTTTTATTTTTGTAGTTCCTTTGGAATAAAACACATGCTGCTCCTGGTACATAACACAGTACATCAGTTCAGGCCAGGTTACAAATGCTGTTTCTAAGCTGTGTTTGTAACTAAATAGTGATGATCATGCATTGGTGCACAATCATGAACTTATATTCCCTTCTTGCCACCTGGAACTTAATGGACAATCTTCATTAACTTTAATTAAAGATGTTGCTTTCTTTCAGATGTGGATTACAATCCAAGTGTACTTTAAACAGCTCAACCCACGTATTTCCCCCAAGCATTACCGATGGCTCTGTTCCCTCGGTCCACAAATTTAACACACTATATCAGCCATGAAGAAGGGGAAGTAGAGTGATGGCTCCATAGCTCTAAAGACTCCACCTCCACCTCTCCATCCCAGTAGGTTCACCACAGTTAATCATTATGCAACTTTGCTATTTTCCTGGCTTGCAGTTTGCTACAATACCGCGGCCTGTCACTAACTTGAATATCTGAAGAATACGAGGTAAGAGAAACATGAGGTATCAGAACTGCACCCTAACCCTTCATAGTTCCAATCATGCAAACATGTCTGGGAGAGTTTGATCACTCTCCATTTATGAGAACACAAATCTGAATGGGATTTATTCTCTTGCATAGAGGACACATGAGCCAGTCAGCATCTACAAATAGCTAAATTGCTCAAATCTTGTAAAAGGTAAGCCATATGTGAATTACTTTGTACTTGGAAAATGCCTTCAAAGAGTTTTAAACACTTCTGAGCAAGTTTTCAGGATTAGCACTGCTCCTTTCTTCTCGGGATAGTGGTGGCACATTGTAAAATGCCTCTTCCATGCTCCTTGCCAACATTAAAATCTCTTCACACTGCATTTTCGAATGTCATGTTCACAAGAACACAAGAGGATTTCTGGTTCTCAGTGGGATAGTGTTATGTTTTTCCAAATGCAAACAAAGGATATTAAAAAGCCCAGAGTGCTCATTATACCACTGCAGCCCACCAGAAACAAAAGTATGGATTCAATTTTCCATCACATAATGACTATATCGTGTACAGAAGTGGATTAACTGATTTATTACTTAGGAATTGTATTAATTGCTGGGCTGTTCTGCCACTGGTTGCAGTGACACATGCAGAGAAAGACTACCTTTAGTGCTAGATACAAATAAGATCTGTCATAAAGGAATGCTGTCATTATTTGATTGAATCTCCCATTTTGCTCAGCATTAGCGACAGAGTATAACCAAAGACAAGCACCAAGAATTACGACATTGTTCTGCAGGAGTAGAAGAAAAAATAGTATTAACATTTCTTGGAATTCAATTAGTCTGAAACTTTGTTTTCAGTGCCAAATGAGGTGCATTTTCTGTTGAGATTTGTTCTCCAGGGTAAAGAGAGTCTTGTCCCTGATAGGATTAAAAATCAAAGTAGCCAAGTTGGATTAGTCACCTAACGATTAACAAAACAAACACCTTTTTTTGTACTAAAGGCATGGAAATGTGGAGTGAAGGAGACTTCCTTGACCATCAAGTCTCATATCTGTATTATTGCAGACACCACATCATATAATTATTTTCACAAACGTATCAAGCTTATCATAATCTGAAGTAATTCCTACAATGATGTTTTCAGCATGATAGTATCAGTGATGTGGACAGAAAAAAACAGCAAAATTTCCTTGATGCAAATACTGTTTCATACGAAATTTGCAGTCATTGTACCACAGGACTTCTGCCAGAAAATGTCTGGGTTTTTTTCTGAAACAATGTTTGAAGATTTACAAAGCTTAATTTTTGACAATGTCACATCATAACATGCAAAATACTGCAAATAACTGAAAAACTAAATAAACTCCCTCAAAGCTTTTTCCTACCAATATAATTTCATTCTGTTGATTTAAAAAAAAAAAAAAGTAAAAAGTTTTGCATTTAATGTAAACTATATTGTTATGTATGACCTTATGGAGAGCCTGGTGTTCCACTGAAGCACTCTTCCTCATTTAATGTGCTGCTTCTCAAACAAACTGAAGAACAATCCTTGACTGAAAATCAGATTAGCGTTTTCCTAAAGGTAGTGTAGGTAATTTGCATGAGTGTGCAAACTCAATCAAAAGTAAAAGTTGAGTGCTGGGCACTTATATCCCAGGCTTGCCTGAATAAAGCAGTATTAAGCTTCTCACTAAGACCGAGATTTGTAAAGATATTTAGATGCAGATAAGATGCTTAGAGGTGCATTCAAGAAAGCCTAGGACTTTTCCATCCTGATGATACATTCTAATATACATTCCATTTACATGTCAGCAGTGCAGTGTTGTAGTAGAAGCAACATGGAAAACAATAAAACACAAGAAAAAACAGTAACAGCAGAAATGTGGGTACAGTGAAGGGAACTGTGATGGTCCCAATGGCTTTAATGCACTCAGACTTCCACCCAGTGCTTAATCCATAGGTATTCCTCTCAAGAATCCAGAGATTTCTTTTGCTAAATGCAGAAAGCAATGGGAGAACTATTATACTTAATGACATGCTGCAGGACAGCTGTATTTAGAAGAAAGTCCCAGTTTGATTTTTTTTCCCCTCAGTTCTGTTTTGCAGGACTGAACTATACCCTGGTGAAAAATGAATCTAAAATCAACTTGAGTTCTCTCTCTCTCCTGAACTTTGATTCAAATCTACTGTCTTCACATGTTTTAGGCTGATTCGGTTAGACCATGTCTCAGCACTAAAGCTGCTTCTCTCATATTGCAGCTGTAGGGGGAAATACGTCTATGTATGAAGAAAAGTGATGGAGTGAATTAAACTCCAAACACAGCCTCCAGCTAATTTTTTAATAGTCTGAGTGCAAAACAGGGCCTTGAGGGTAGGCAGAGCTTTTCAGTAAACCAATCAGAACTGGATTTTATTTAAACAACAGTAAAGTCAGTCCCAGAGAATTCAGACACTTGTATACAAAGCAGCCGTATCTCACTGCGAGTCTGTACAGTAGCTCAGCATCTCAATTTCAATAACAGTTCATTCCCTGCTGGTAGTTTTTGTCTGCAAACAAGCTGAATGTGAGCTGACAAGGGCCCCCAGAGCAAATAATATGAGCACTGGAGGAAGAAACTCACCCGGACACGATGCTGACAGTTGTGCAGCCAATTCAGAAAAATTGCAAAACAAGAACTCCAGCAACCGTGTCCTCTGCTGTAGTAGCTGCATAGCACACTAGTAAGAAATAGAGAAAAACTGATTTAAAGAGTTTCACCTTCTAAACCACACCTTATTTTGGCAAAATAAGTACATTCCATAGCATAAAGAAAGGCATCAGCTCTGTGAGGTCAGAGAGGCAGGCTATTTGGTGAGGTTTTCTAAGCAAAGTTTCTTCTGCATCCCTTTATCAAGGGACTGGGTTGATACTAAGATGTCTAGCCTGCAAATCCTGCCTGCTTGTAGGCCTGCAATGGATCTGTAGAAGATGCTCCTATGAAGGCTTTATAAATCGGATTTTTTTCCTGGTCTTGCTCTGTGGCCTGGGAGTAGTAAAGGAGCTTCATTCCTGGCCACAGCTTCTTCCAAGGATGCTGGTCACATCTGTCCAAGGGATACCAGGATGTGCTTATTCTTTAGGCCTCCAACCTACATCTCCCTGTGAATGAGCATCCACCACAATCATGATGTAACACCATATCACATAATACAATCTGTGCCACCTTTTCGGAGGATCTAGGATGAGCAGGTATCAAGCTGAATGACACACAGGAAATATGCTACTGTACGTGGGAAAGATTCATGTGAGAGAGTAATCTTGACAACTGCACTATGCTAATTACACTCCTGAATTAAACACGGCTCTGCACAGAGTTTTACAATGGGCATCCTTTAGTTTGTAAAAGACTTTGAGACAAAATCTGCTAAATAAACGGAATACACCACAATTACAACACAACTACCACTGTTATAACAGACTCACCTAAATTGCTCAATGTGGAGATGATAGAGATTATTTATTTTGAATCTCCAGCTTTTCAACATAATTACCAGCTTTAAATAGACTTTTAATACGATAATATTCACTGGCAATGACATCTCTCCCTTACAGGGAGAACATGGCATCTAGCTGGAATATAACAGCTAGCTATTTATTGGGGGGAAAAAAGAACTAGCCTACATTTCCTTATTTAGAGAAGAGAAAAAGCTTTTTTTTTTGCAGATGAATCCCCCAAAATAATTTGCGACCTTCAAGCCCATTTACTGGACTACTTCTCATTTAGAAGTTATTAGAATTTTAACCTAAGAAAAACAGCTTAGATGACAACCTGCTGTTTAAATTTCTTCTTAGAGGTCTGATTTTCAGTGTGGATAAACACAGAAAATAAATGTTCCTTTTTCATTCACACTAACAGGCCATGTAACGTATAGACACTGTCCTTACAAAGACACCTTTTCTTCCTTCATGTCATTTTAAAGACACTTCTGTAGCTTGCACCACTAACAGAGGAAAGGAATACAAGGCTTTTTCCTGCAGTTAGTCTATACCTGCCACAGGAGCTCAGAAATCACTGTAGAGAAGCCGCCTTTGGAGATGAGCTAAAGTTCTCTTTACTTTTGCATCACTCAGCCAAACCAAAGTTTATAAAACAACAACTCCTTATGAGATTTCCAGTAACATTAATTGTTGGTCACAAAACTTCAAAGAAAAACAGATATTTATAGCTTAATTCATTTATCTTTCTTTTTTTCTTTTTTTTTTTTTTTTCCACACACTTTTACCACAACACTTTCCAATTCGGTTCCCATGAGCACACTGAAAACAGAGTTATATCCGCTTCCTGCTGCGGCAGCCTCCTTAACCACTTCACTCCTGGTGCTGCTTGCTCTTTTTTTTTCCAGTGTTCATGTCTTTTCATTGTTTTCCCCGGTGTATCACATTTGCATTTTCCCACATCACTTTATCATTCATCTTTGCTCTATTCAGCCACCCGCACAACAATTAAAAACGCATGGGAAATGAACTATATATATGAAAAAATAGAGATATAGAAACACATGTATGTCTGCGTGTGTGTATATAGACATACATATATATATATAAACAAACTATACTGGGAAAACTTTTCTTCAAAACAAAAGCGTACTTTTCAATAGCAAAACTACTTGCTAAATTTACCCATTTTTAGAAACATATAAGGGGGAGGTGGAAGTTTTTCAAATATGTATATTAAATATTTCCCTATTCCACTGAAGAACTGATACTCATAAACACTTATTTTTAACAATTTAATCAGCATATTGATTATGTTAAGGAATCCCTGTAAATCTCTATGAGCTGAAGTTAACAATGGCTTTTCAAATGCCATTAACCATCACCTTGCAGCTTTCTCTCTATTATGTACCATAAAGTTAATCATGTGCAAGACAGTTTTTCAAGAGAAAAATCTGCTATACTGTGCAATGATCACCTTGGTATTTTCCTAGAACAAAGAAAAGGTCTTTCTTAAATAGGAAAAAGTCTATGCCATCAAAGAGTGCTGGGCAAGATAAATCATGGGTTTCCTGCAAAATTTCTCAGGTTATCTTATTAAAGGCTAAACTCTCCAGACCTTTCTTTAGCATTAAAATCCCTGTGCCTGTTATCATGAAAGCAGCCAAGACTTGTGTTTCTCTAGCACATAAGCTGTACTGGTTTGAAGGTAGGTGCTACGGTTGA
Organism: Neopsephotus bourkii; assembly: GCF_033783945.1. NCBI lineage: Eukaryota > Metazoa > Chordata > Aves > Psittaciformes > Psittacidae > Neopsephotus > Neopsephotus bourkii. The sequence continues at coordinate 359,027 of NW_026901372.1, read as the reverse complement.
ATGAATGAGAAGGGGAGGAGCCTTTCCACACCTCTCTAAAGCAGCTGCGTGAAAGGAAGATGGTCTTCAGGGACAGGATCAGAAAGGTTCTTATAGTATCAACATCTGGAAAACAGGTCAAAGGATTTTATCTCTTGGCTCCACTGAGATGTGTGTGCCATGCTCAGACAACAGCCAAGCACAGAGTTCCTCCACTCAGCACTCATGGGGCTCCATGTTAATTTCTCATGTAATAGGAAATGAGATACAACATGATATGATATGCCACTGGCACATACAGGAGGAAGTTGCTTATGTGAATTAAAAGATGCATCCATAAATCATGCCATGTAAAGTCACTGACCATACTTCACACAGTGATAACTTCTAGAGGAGATCATTCATTAACAATCAACTATTTCATCACATAGAATAGCAGTGTTGTCATAGTGAAAGAAATTCACACTATCACATTTTTTTTCATTTGTTTATAAAAAACAATATTTACCTACCCCTATGGTAAATTAGATAAATTCATTTAACAAGGAAAAGTTACCATGTACCTAGTATGAAGCATGAACTTACTAAAGTACCATATGCTGCATATGGTATTCAAGAGTTCAAGCCCTGCAAACCATTTCACAGGGAAAGCACTCAGAAAAACATTTCAATTGATCTTTCTTTCCCCCCTCTAAGTTCCTTTGGCAACTGATTTGAAACATAGGTGCCAAATTAGGGTTGCTCTAAGGTTTCTATTACTCTTTGGCACACTGAGGAGCCAGTGATTTAAGACAATATGAGATGTCCATTAGCTGTAACAATGAATTCAAATGCTTAGAAGCCAGGCGATAAATCTACCCTCTTGGAAAGATTAACCACTGTTTGCCTAAAGTTAGCAACTCCATCTTTGACAATAGAATGCAACGATGATCCCCTGCTCTAGCTCACTCACCCCCACATTGAGAACAGCCCATGAGCTGCATCTTGCAGGAGTAGCAGCCAGGGCAGGGGGGCATGGGCAAAACAGTTGGGAAATTCAGCCTTTGGACCTCTGCAGTCTTAGAGGATTAACTAAGTACAGAGGCTAGGTGCCTCTTTAGTGTTCACAAGTCCCTCTTGCACCCCTGGGGCCATCCTGTCACAACACCTACCCAAAAACTTGTGGAGTAAGGACACCTTCTGAAAAAAAAATGATCATAGCAGAAAATCCCCAATAAATTCCATCTCCCTCCACCACAGAAAACATCCTCCAAGGCTTCTAGGACTCTGCAGACAGTCCTGAGGGAAGAGGTGTTCCTGTGTTACCCTGAAAGCAAGTTATTAAGAGTTCCTAATCTGGCCCTGTACACATGGCTTGACTACTTGACTACTTCCCACTCTGAGGCCAAATGTGGCGTTTAATTATGATTTTTGCTGAACCCTTTATTGCATACATAAATTCTATACCACAGGTAATGGCAAGATGGAGCTGCTCTGTACCTATATAGTCAAGGATACCTGAGGGTCAGCAGTGCAGGATGATGGACATATGGCAAGTAGTGGTATACTGCTCACGGTTTATGAGTGCTAGACTGCTGCTGCATGTGCTAGAGATGGCAGATAGGAAGTGAGACAGAGGAATAGATAAACAGAAAATGAGTTAAAAAGAATATTTTGTCCTCCTGATGTGTTTAGATTGACAGCATGCCATTCATTCATCCACTGGACAGTTACACCACGGACGACAGCAAAACCTAGCAAGGAGCATGAATTTATTACCTCCATTCAAATTTTGCAGCAGGTTTTGGCAGGCTGCTGAAGCTGCTAATATAACACTTATTGTGTTGATGGCCATAAACTCATTTGTAATACCATAAAACAAAGTTGTATGATATCCACAAATCAATTGCTCTGTTTAGACATTATTTCTTACACAAACAAGTAGCTGTGGTCTTGGCTAAGAGATATGTCAAAATCAAAATGGAAAAAAATAATCAAGGACAAAAGAAAAGGATACAACTACTCTCAGCGGTGGTGTGTTGTCTCATCCGCCCCTCCCTCTTTCCACAAATTTCTATTACCAATGTCATTGAAAGTAGGGTCAACAGGAGTGTCCAAAATGCAGCTCTGCTGGATGATGAGGCTGGTCTGTGGCTATTATTTGTTTCAAGAAATAGATGTTTGCAACAGCAGCAAATGCCAAGACAGAGTAGAAAAAGAAACAGTAATGCTCAACCATGGAAAAAGAAGAAACCCACAGTACAAGGCCAAGAACACACAACCACTTCCTCTGAAAAGCTGCTACTCTCCTGTTTATGCTAGAGCTAATGTTTAGGGCATCCTTACCTCAATAGCCACGCTAACAGAAAATCTTTTAATGCTTCAGAGTAAAAGAGGGAAAAGATAATTTTGAATAAAATGAGTTAATATTCTTCAGGAGACAGCACTGCTTGCAGTTCCAATGCTTAGCTTCTAATTATTTGTTGGAGCATAAAAATGCAGGCATTTCACCTCCTGATTTGCAAACATGAAGGAAAGATGGCGACAGAAACAAAATGGTCTGTCTGCAAACAACCCCCTGCACCACACGCTGGCTGTGAAAACACACAAGTGCACTGCTCACCGTTTTCTGTTGGCCATTATTTGTTATGGTATAAAGAAAACTCTAGGTGCAGAATGACCAGGGTTGGAGGACAGTAACATCACATCTAACTCCATGTTTTACAGTCCCTCCCTGTGTTTGTCTCACATTCTCCCACTACAAAGTAGCTCACTAATGATGATGTTCTAGATGCGGTGTTTTATAACAGCAGCAAGTGGTTAACCAATGTAAATCCCACAGAGAGAGCAAGGTGGGCTCTCAGGATAAGGCTTATTTAGGGTGTAGTGCCTCTTTCTATGAAAATGCAAATCAAAGGCAACTGAAACCCACCCAATTACGACATGGAAGAAATTTACTGTCAGTTTACACAAGAGTGAAAGAAAACATTGGTGATTTATGTACAAAAGGCCAGAAACCTTGCAATGATTATGAACAAATAACCCACTCCTTTTTATAGTCTTCTGAATAAACTCCCAAAGACTCCTACACTAAGTAGTATTACATTCCTACAACTTATTTATAAAGGCTAAAAGTTATTATTAGCATTAATCACCATTTTAAATAAATGCATATAGAAAACAGCAAATATTCCTCCTACTGCACAGAAATGTTACAAAAAAAACCCAAGATCAAATGCTGATGCAACTTCTTTCTGTAGAATTTGTAATGACTGGTTTTTCACAGGGACATTTAGCAAAGTGACATCAAATACTGGTTTTAATGAAGTCAAGCATAACCTTCAAGTTCTGAGCAGTAGGTTTATGCCAATGTTGACTAATTTGGGGGAACTCTAAATCATAGATTATTTATTTATTTTTAATCAATTTCTCAGCTGAAAGGATTTGGGTATCTGGTCAAACTTCCTAGTAAGACTTGTTTATACTAACCATAACAAAAATGTGCATTTAAATTCCTTTGCACAACGGTGGTGTTATTACACCAGTCCCTGCAGAGCATGGTGTTTCCCCATGCTAAAAGGTTGCTGGAAACTAAACGTGCTTGCTACAAGTGGAAAATCAGGGTAAAAAACTGCTCCAAATAGTCAAAAATAGGAATAAAAAGCAACCAAACAGTTGAACAAAAAAAGAAGAGGTCTAAGATCTGGGCATGTGAATGGAAATCTAGGGAAAAATCTAGGAAGAAATAGGAGTAGGCTGTTGGCCTTGTAAGCTCAGCTCCCACTTCCTGCTTAACCTAGGAGAAGGGCTGGCATCAGTCCCCTGCATCCTTCTCAACTCAGGAGGACTCCAGTTGCTGTGGGGCACAATAGAGAGAGGGGTGGATGGGAAGCAGGATTTGGTGATGGGGCCACAGCCCCACAGCTGTGTGGCCCAGGTATGAGGGGCAGGATGATGCCTTGGGTGAGCTGTGCTGGGGTGGTGCTGGTATGAGGAGCAGATGGCCCTGTGAAGTCAGATGGCTTTTTAGTTCCTAACTGTAAAGTTTTATAATTTATTAAATCTACTTTTCTAGTTATCTAAAACTATTAACACGATTGTTAAAATTCACAGTTTCCACTTACTAATGAAATGTGATTGTTTTATCTGGACTTCTATTATATGAATAAAATGTAACACTTTGTCTGGATAAAATGGCCCCAGAGTTTCATTAAAAAATAACAGCCTAATTCCCTAATATGAAGTTATTTTAAGTGTTTTATTAATATTGTCTTCTAAATGCACATAAGTGTGATCCCCCTTTAAGTGCAATATCTTTAGGGCTAGTTGTAATTGTATTTTTCTTATCAGTTGCTTGTGCCTGCATTTCAAATATTCATTGCTTACTTCAGGCACTTCACTCAGACAAGAAAGAGTGCAGTGAAAAACTATTTAATCTGGACACTATTTGAATATGAAACTTTTCAGTCCCCAATACAATTGTTATTGACCCTTTTCAGCAACCCAAACTACCCATGGCAAAATTCCTGCAGCACCTATTTATCTTGCCATTATTTTCAACTGTTAAAACAAAGCCATAAACAAAAATCTGTGTGAAACATGAAAAGCCAACCTGCCACATAGAACAAAATCTTTCCAATGAAGTCCACACTGAATTAAATTACACGTAAAGGCAACGATGTGTCCCACCTAACTTTAAACATCTACAAGGGGAGCCTGATTTCAGATCCTACATACACTGCAGGCCATCAGTGGAGAAAGGAAAGAGGCACCTCTAGTGGGCAATTATGATTTTATTGGGTTCCTGGAGGCATGTACTGCTTTCCCTTGGCTGAAGCATGCCAAGTCCAGCCCTTAGCTACACTGGTACTTGAGATTAAGTGGTGATATCCAGGCTGGAGCATGTCAGTTGAAGGACAGAATCACATTTCTAGAACTTTTTATAAATGAGAAAAAATGTGGTTTTTTTTGACAAAGAAAGAAATAATTCAAGGAGTTCCTGTTAAACCAATATTGTTGGCCATATATTAATGACAAGGAAGGGAGAGAGCCACCAAAAAGCTTTGGGGAGGAGATTTAATCCTTTATTGGTGCTGGATATAGGGCAAAGCAAAAGACAGCACAAACTGCATGTCTTGACAGCTTCCAAGCTTGGCTACAGGCACCAAATTACCTGATGTCATTGAATTTGTCTTTGCAGGGTCACACATATACAGCTGGGAAACCACAGGAGGGTGTTGTGATAATTTTACAGGAAAATTATAAAATGGAGATGTGTGTCTTCTATCACTATCTCAATACAGCTATAATCATACATTAATTTTCCCCTTTGACTCCTCTGTAGGCCCTGTATTTCTGAGCAACTTTTCACTCTTCTTATGCTCAGGGGTTATTGAGAATGCAATGGGTTGAAGAATCAGTGATTTTCCACCTACCCCTTTATACGAGCTTTTCTGCATCTTGTTGTTGCTTCAGGAATGCAAAATGGGGCCAAGCACATCTGAACAGAGAAGCTGGGCAAAAGAGTTTGAAACTGTACCTTCTGTTTTGCAGCTCTATCTTTGGGCATGTATAGTAAAAGGCACTGACTGATTATTGCTGACTTGGGTGATCCCTCTCCAGAGAGAATCCCAAAATCAAATTTACTAAGAGGAAATGTGGAAAGTGCAGCTCAGCATTCAGACAATCTGCTCCTGCTATTTATATCGGGGCCCAGGCTTCTGCCAGCAGCCCTTTGGTCTGGATGCCATAGCACAACCATGGTCACCTACCCAGACTACCTGGAGCCCTCCAGGTAAATCTATATGCTGCAGCTGACTGGGGTAAGCTTTTGTTACAGGGTTTATGATTTAATATATCCTGAGCACCAAGTAACCCTGGAGCAGAGGACAAAAAGACAGGGTTACATTGCCTTCCTGACCACATCTGCATGAGGAAAAGGACTTTTGTCATCTTGCCTCAGGGTTCCTGTGTCTGTATCTGACAGCAGGCTGTAGAGACTAATGTTTACAAAACTTTGCATGAATACAGTTTTTTTACATTTTTGCTTCCCAGCAAAACAGTTTTAAGCAAATAATAATGAGAAAAAGAGAAAAAATGTTCTTTAATAACAGAAAATTTCTGCATGTATTAGCTACCTGAAGGTGGTAATCCACAAACAAGATTGTTTTCAAAAACTACTTGGTTTTGAATCTTTTCCTGTGTCAATTCCTGAAAAACACTAGGCCACACTTGCTTTGTGTTTCCTGTCTATTTTCTACAGCTTACTGAGCACAACTGACATGCAGACAATTTCTAATTGATTTTTCCCCAAAGTTAAGTCTCCCTGGTAGCATTTTTCCCTCAGGTGATAGTGGGACTGTTCCTGTTAGCACAATGAAGTACATAAGAAAACACTTAGATGGATACTGTTCATGTGGCTATACATACCAATAAACCAAGATAAATGATCCATCTCTGCATACTTCAGGTTTGCATAATGGCTGAATAACAAAAGTACATATGAAGAGTTTTTCTGGCAAATTGGAATTTTTTTATTTCATTTAAGCAGTCCTACCTGTCAGTGGAATAAAGCTGTTTTGAACATGTTCCCAGTCATTTGGCTCTCTTACTAAAGTTGGTATTTGCTGGTCATGCCACAGCTTGGCAATGATTAATGTGAAATTTACAGTGTCTACACAAGAGTGCGTTAAAGAACTGGCAACTCAAAGTGACATTCATCATATTAGCTCTCATACTAGTACTGCACACTGAGGTTTTCTACATCCAAATACATGCCGTCTCAAGTAGAAATCCACTAGGTCAGAAAATACCCCCTTTTCTTTACTTCATAATATTCCATAAGGGAAAGTAATTTGTAAAAACATAAGAGGAAAAAAAAATTCAGATAATTTGTATCAGTCTGTGATCTCCTGATAAATTATGATTAAATTACTCATGAAGATCTTTAAACTGAAGTAGACATAGCATGTAAAACAGAGCAATTTATATTTAATTATATTAAACTATGTGCATACAGGAGAGGGTCATATTTGAGAAAGTCTTATCACAATAAAATGGGTTAAGACAAACATAGTCCACCCTTTTTCTGTTAAAATAACTGGGTATTAAAATCCACCAATCCGGATACATTCACCCAGTAGCCCACAGAGAGGTTTACTGGATACAGCATACACTAAACTGCCTGAAATACAAAGGCTAGACAGTAGGCTCAGGGCACTAAGCTCCCACCCCACATGCCTGAGAAGATGGAGAGACTGCATCCTGTCCTTACAGGAGAACAGGGGCACATAACATATTATCCTCCATATACATGGTCTGACAGACGGGGGACCTGTGCTTCCTAACATCAAGGGTAGTGGAATCCCCCCCAAATTAATCGATAATAAGGCAACTTTGCCCCACATTTTCCTTAGTCTTCCTTTTATCACTGACATATCTGTAGAAGCTTTTCTTGTTGCCCTTGACATCCCTGACCAGATTTAATTCTACCAGGGCTTTAGATTTCCTAAATATATTTCCGGTAAAGACCTCAGAAGTATTCTCTAACAGCAGTAATTTTATGACTTGCTTTCAGAGATTCAATTGATTATAGGTGACAGGATGGATGCTCTGTTTCTTTGAACAGGTTCTGATTGTGGAAGACTTGAACTATGGTACACAGTAATTCACTGGTAAAACACATAACTACCCAGCTTTCACCTGCAGTATACTCATCCTGGATGGCTTATCCCACCACCAACAGTAGGATGGACAAAGTTGATTTTCCATGGGACTTTGTTTGCCAAAAACTACTGCAGGAATTTCCAAGAGAGATCAGTGGTGTGGTTTTCTAATGTGCTTTTAACATGCTTCCTAGAGAAAAACATAATTTCTGTAGCAGTTAAACATTCAGTAAAATGCCTCCATATTTGCACTGAAAATACAGGAGGGATTCTATTATAAGCAACCAGAGGCTTGGCTGTTTACAGTGGGTTGGATCATGCAGTAACAAGGACAAAGCTAAAAACATAGCTTAAGAGAAACATAAAAAATTATTTCATGGACCCTCACACCTATGCAGAAATTATTGTTCTCCATTGGCCATATCCTACAATCAGCACTCTGCAACCTGAGAGACTTCCAAGCTTCCAGTTAGCATCACACAGCCTCAGTCATCTTATTTTAATCCTTCTTTTGAAGTGAAATGCCTATTGACACTTTTTTCTAATAGTTTGCAACGTTTTCTAACAACTTTACAAACGTCAATCACACTTTATTCCAGACGCCCTATTGATTTCCTCATTTGTGCTGCATCTGGTTTACTTTAAAGATATTCCACATCACATCTAGCATACGATAAACAGAAAAGCTTTTTTATTTGTTTACCACGAAGAACACGGGCTTTTCTTTACACATTATGAGAGTACAAATTCTTTATCCTGATCTCAGTGACATTTGCAATAACTATATATATAATAGTATTTAAAATATATATACTATTTAGTACGTGTGACTGGCATACATACAAAAGTATCTTCTGTAGAAAGCTTTACAGAACAAGTATTGTTTGGGATGCATACTGTATTAACAAAAATCCTTAGCAAACACAGCATTTGACAAATTAGTGTCTAAAATCAGGGCTTCCCATGGTTGCTTGAGAAGCACACATGATCCTTAATAAAAATGGGTATTTGATTTGTTATTAACTTTTTACATCCTTGGATAAAACCAAAAAATATTTCAGCAAGAGTCTGTACAGTAACAGTCATACCTAGAACTATTTCACACACAGATAACTGTTGGGGAAGTTTCAAAACACTGGAGTTAACTGGAAGTTATCTCTAACCTAAAAATATGTTGTTTTATTTTTCTTTTCTTTTTTCTTCTTTTCTTTTTTCTCTTTTATTTTATTTTCCTTTTTCTTTTCCTTTATATATGCTTACTCATCTGCAGAATTCTTAGTGGAAAACTTTGCATCTACTCTGTGAAAGCAAAAACCAAATTTCCACCTGATGCAACTCAAAATGCCCCACTAAAAAATGTTTTTAAAGTGTTTCATGAAAATACGCTGTGGCAGTGAAAAATCCTGCAGTGCCGGATCTGAAATGCACAGCAAGTCCTCAGATAGAAGGGTCTTAACTGCTTTAGAGGTACAAGCTGTTTATTCTTCCAAACTACCCAAGAGTTCAGTGTATATATGATGGCGCCTTGTGCATATGTGGGAATATTGACAAATTATTTACTTTGAGTCTGAGAAGAAAACTAGAAGTACTGCATTATTTCTATTTTGTTTAATGCTTTGCCCTTCCTCCCTTTTTTTATCTTTATAAACTCGTATATTGTTTGAAGTGAAAAGAATCTCTCAAACTTCACCTTAGCCTCTTGAATGAATACAGCCAAAGATGTACCATATTAACCATGTGCTCCACAGAAAGTTGGCAAAGTTCATTTTGAGATGTTTGTTCTTTCATGGGAATGAAATTCTCAACCTTTGTTGTTGGTGGGTTTTTTTTTCTTTTTCCCTGAGATCACTGTGATTTAAAATAGATGAGCTACCAGCCAGATACTGCTGTTTATAATTGGATTGCTAGCAACTCTCATTATGACAGCAAACCACTGAACATAAAGATACTATGGTTTATTGTACTGAAAGAGTTAAATGTACAATGTCTCCCCCATCCAGTACTTTAAGGAAAAAGTAGAGGGGTTTTCTGTCTGGAGAGGAAACCGTCACTTTGTGTTTTCAGGTTTGTAGAAAAGCCTTTTTTAATGTAAACATTCATTAAACTAATTTGAAGTTGTCATTACTCTCCTCCCCTGCTGCTTTATATCAGATTATTCCTAAGTGCTTGGTGAAGAGCCCCATAAACACACAGTCTATTTCCCTGCAGGGTATAATCACACAGTTTGCACTGTGATTTATGCTGTATGGCACTGGTGAGTGTCCTAAACTTTGAAAGGGCTTAGTTCTTCAGCAGATGCACTACTCCCTTTATATTTAAACAAAGTTCAGCTTACCCTCCCAGCCTATTACAGATATTGTTTAGGTCTTTTGCTTCACAATAAGGCTTGTTAAGTACTGATTAAATACAAAACAGTGACACTTTTAATTAAGGAGATGGGAATTCAGAAATAATTGCCTTTAAGTTTCAATAAAAAAACATTTTACAACTGTTGTTGTCCCTTCCCCCTTCCCACACCATCAAGAAACATCGCTAATTTAGAAAAGAACAGATAAGAAACATGGCTTGGGTTGTAGTGGAAATGCTAATTCTGACAGCAGAGGGTCTTTTCTGATGTATTTTATAACAGTAAGATCCTGGAGGAAGTTCTATGATGCCATCTTGAACAGAGAAAGCAAGATCATTTTGCTCTGGAGACTGGAAACCTGGGAATAGCTCGTGTTATCAGCGTCTGCTGTGTTCGTGAATATCGGAGGCCTGAGAAAGATAAAATTTCTCTCAGAGATAAGATAACTGGTGATGATTTCAGTCTACTGCACTAACAAATGTTAATCTAGGAAATGCAGCAATTACTTTGATAATAAAACACTCTTCAGGCGCTCCATTTATACACTTTAGACAGTTTGCACGTGTTGCATGCCAGTAATGGGCTGGAAATGTAACACTTTTCTCATGCAAGGAGTCCCAGTGGAGTGCATCACTTCAGGAGGGAAACAACAACCACTTGACATGCCTGAAGAAGGGATGCAGATGCGAGGCTCCTGGAGTTGCTGCTCCTACAGCAACTTCATTCCCACCCCACCTCCCCCCCCACCCCCACCCCCCCTCCTTCCCATGATATTGAAGTGAATTTGCACTTGGCCAAAGTCAGAACCTCTGCATACTCCAGATCCACACAGCGTGATGGTGCTGTGTCACACAAATGTGAGAAGCAGAAGACAGAAACAGCCTCCCCCCGTCACTTCTGTAGTTTTTCGGAGGGCCCACAGCGCACCCTAAAGCGTAAAGTTCATCCCTATGAGCCTAAAGTTCACCTTCCAGCCAGTCTGTGTCATCAATAGGTAAAGATTTACCTTGTCTGATAAATCTCTCTATGATTTCAGGACCCGGGGATCAACAGCCAACAAGCAGACGCAAAGAGGAGGCTGCACTGTGAAATCACAGCCAATATTCCTTAGCTGCACTGCTGGCAGAATCACCACTGCAGTCTTCTCTGGTCTCCAGAACTATTTTTGGCCATGACTGCAGATGTAAACCTGTGAAGCTGAGGTACACTAGCTTTCAGAGGGCTAATGTAAAATAAAATTACAACCTCTCTTCTTCACCTATTAGATCTCTTCTCCTACCTATCCCCCTTTCTGTTATGATAGCAGCTAAATCAAGGTCTGGGCTACAGTAACAGTACTCACCAGAACCAACGTTTTACTTCTTAGTAATTTAAACCTTAGTGGTACCTAGTTAAGATAATTAAAGTTCTCTATTTTTCACAGCAAATTATTCATTTTGTTAAAAGAAAGTGTAATTTACAGCACATACGTAGGGCACACAAAAGTAAATCCTAATAGTGCATTTAAAGAGAGCAAAAAATAGGACAGACATTTAACATGAAACATATTCCTTGCAATTAAAATCAGGGTGTGCTTTCTTATTTACCTGTTTGTAACTAATGGATTCAGCTAATATACATTTCACATTAATATCACATTTTCCAAACAAAGTGTAGCTGTTAACATATTTATAGGTTAGCATTAGTACAGGCCTGTACTTGGATGTAACATTTAAAAGAAATACTTGTCAGAATACCAAGAACAACTATTCAAACAAATTAAGCCTAAATGTTAAAAAGAGCAAGTGACAAATTCAGAAGTGCATGAGTGGCACTTTAAGTTCCACAATATCAGCGTAAATAATGTAAACCTACCCACCTAGGGAAAGGAAAGGTGAGAAAATAGCAGGAAAAGCAACTAACGGAAAGGTGTAAAACAGATTAGGTGTGGTGAGAAAGTTTTATCTGACACCTCTTAGATATTTTTCCTCTTACCACACCTTTTCTTTCTTCTCCCTATGAAATACACTGACTCATGGTATGTAGAAATGATGAACAATTTAATTTGGCGTGTTCAACCCTAGGAATCTTTTAAAGAAAGAAGAAATAATCCTAAATTGTACCTGTTTAAAGCCAGCTCCTCCAGTCACACGATGCTATAAACATTTATCAATCTGACATAGCAAGGCTGGGCCCCCATTATTATCCTTTTGTGACCTGCACAGCTGGTCCAAAAAACAGTTGTCTCCAATTATGCCCGCAGATAATGGTGGGTAAATTCAGCTGTGCAGTATTAGCTCAACCTAAATATGATCCCATTTGACTAATTTCCTAATTCTTAGCAGGGTGCTTAAAGAACCTATTATCATGCAGACTCAAGGAACACAGAAGTCTGGTTATTTGCATCTGTTCTGTGAAAGGCATTTATCAACTGTGCCACTAATTTGTTACCTACATATACCAATCACAGACACTCAGTGCCTAAGATAATTGCATATGGAATTTGTTTAAACTTTTAATGTTGCATAAATGGGTGCTTGTTTCCAACCAATATATCTTATAATTAAACAGCTTGAAATACGAAAGTTTGAAATTGGGTCAAAAAAGATATATTCCTTCATGAAATCATGTGTGCATCCATTAACCCAGCTGGAATGCTGTTGCTGGCACGATTGCTACTACTTGACTGAACTGTGATCATAAAGGTCATTAAATGGGTTAAAAATAAGGCAGCAGATATATGGAAATTACTTGCTTATATAACCATGTTTTCTGCACAAAGCAAACTGTGCAGCATAGTTTGTATGCTGTAGAGTACAACCTGCCATGCATTACACTGCCTGGGTTTTTTAAATCTGATTAACATTCTCAGTAGCCTAACATAAACTCTTAGAGCTGCAGGCATATTGATATTTGGATTTTCTTCCTAAACTCACTTCTCTCTAATCTTCTTCCCGAACACATCTGTTACTAAATCAATCTTCAGTGTTGTTTCTTTACAAACTTCACCTGTCCATTTGGACTTCTTTGACTTCCTCATACTTCAGGGGAATCTGCTATGAGATCTAACATACTGCCAAGGAGCAGCTCCCATCCCATGTCTTCTGTAGGATCCAAACCAAATCTGGACTCAATTTTCAAGATCCTTCATGGATATCGTTCTAGTTTTAGCCAGAAACATATATGAAGGAGATGTATACGCACTTCCTTGAATCTTGCTATACTTGTCATCTTCCTCTCAACACATTTCCTACGTTTCTCAACAAACCAAATTCCTTCAACTCCTTTCCTCACATCTATCGTTATTTCAGGAATCTGTCCATGTTCAAGCACTTAATTATACCCTTGATTTATGAACTGCTTCAATCTTCATATCTCCTGACTTGCTGTGTTCTGCACCACGCTATTCATGTTAAGGTGACAAGAAAGTGGTACCCTCACATCTATCCATGAACAGACTCATGTTAAAAGCTTACTGTGCTTGACTACCTGAGGTGTAATTACTTCCTAGATAAATCCTAGGTTCTCCAAAGTGGATCAGATTTTAAGAAATACATTTTTCTGCTATAACAAGAGGACAAACTAGAAATAAAAACTCTGAAGGCATTGAAGAGAAAGAGTAAGTTTCCCCAGGCAACAGGAAGGCAAGGATATGCTTATATCAAAGCATTTATAAAGGAAGACCACAAGAAACCTGGCTGAAAATTATGGCAAACAGTAGGATTCAGAAAAGAAGCTATATATACAAAAAAGGGAACCTAAATCAAATGGTCCGTGATCAGATCCTCAAGAATAATCAATAGCAGTGTAGAAAGTGATACAGAGATGCTGCACAGGCATTTTGTAATGCACAGACATGCACTATCTGAAATGAAGGTGATTCACTTTGGCAAGGTTCCTCCTTCAAATATTAGAAGTCTTAAGGGACAAAAGTTGTAGCCAGAGGACTTTTAAAGCTGTATCTCTGGGAAAGTAGGTACTCCAACTTCTTTTTATGAGGGGAGAGAAAAAGGAGAAATCCTAAAACTGACAAAAGAGTAAGCTGATGTTCAGTGTCCAGTCAGGATGGTAGAGATACCAAAGACCTGTCCATACCTATTCATATAAAGGGAAATGGGTGCTAAGTTTGACCAGACATGAAGCAGCCTAGAAAGACAGCTGGGAAGTGATGACATTTTCTCATACAGTCTTTTACATATAGTACTTTACCATACCAGAGAAGTTACCAATCTGCATCACACCTTGGTTTCTTTAGTCCCAATTATCACCCTAATTCTTCAAATCTCAAATATCTCCCCTTTCCCCGGCCAGTGATTTTTACACTCCTCTACACTGTAAATAACCAAAACTTTACTGCCTGACCCCCTGCTTTACAGTCTTCAGTCCCTGTAACTTGATCACTGAACCAAACTCCCCTTGTCTTCCTGATATGGAAGGCTTCATATCATGCCTGTGCAGGGAGAGCTTGTAATCAGATATGAAACAATCTGTTTATTACTCTAAAAATTATTTTGTTATGAATAAATTCACTCTCAATGAGTCTGGCAAACCTACTGATGTGAGTGTCCTGTGTAGAGCAAAGCTGAATCAAAAGAACACTCAAAGTAAAATTTTTATTCAGATACTCTCTTGCACATGGGCATGCTTCTCAGGGGTTTCCATCCTGACCTAGTGTCTTGGTTTTAGCTGGGATAGTTAATTTCCTGTCTAGAAGCTGGTGCACTGCTGTGTTTCAGCTTTAGTCTAAGAATAATGCCGATAGCACACCGATGTTTTAATCCTTGATGAGCAGTGCTTACCCTGATCAAAGGGCTTTTCAGCCTCTTATGCTCTGCCAGTGAGGAAGGGCACAAGAAGCCAGAAAGAAGCACAGCCAGCACAGCTGACCTGAACTAGCCAAAGCAGTATTCCATGCCACCTATTTTTGCTCTTTTTAAATACAGTATTAGGATTTACTTTTGCATACCCTGTATAGAAACTGGGGGGAGTTGGCTGTGAGGAGCTGATTGCTGCTCAGGGATGGGCTGGGCATCACTCAGCAAGTGGTGAGCAGTTGTACTGTGCATCACCTGTCTGTCTTGGGTTTTATTTATCTCTCATTTTTCCTTTTTCATTACAATTATGATTATTAATATTATAATATTTTACTTTATTTCAGTTATTAAATGGTTCTTATCTCAACCCATGAGTTTTTCCTTTTCCCCTATTCTTCTCCCCATCCTACTGGGCAGACTGAGTGAGCAGCTGTGTGGTACTTAGTTGCTGTACCACACAGTACAGATTTAACACTAGTTAAATCACCACACCTGGCATGGAGATTAATTTTGCTTTGGTGATCATTTAGCTTTTGATCCCATATTGAGCACCAGGACAAACTGATAGTCATGAGGTGGTTACTGGGATATGAATGCTTTGCTATTAGGTGACTGACAGACATCCCACTTTTTTCACATAAATCCTCTTCTCCATATTGACAATAGCTTTCAATTCCTGCTGGCGTGAGCTGGAGCTGACTGGATAACCAGGAAATGAAAGACATAAACCAGTCCCTTGAGTGATTGTACCCCTTGAAAAAAAATGATGAATGACAAAATGCAAATACTACATTATGTCAGAGAGACAATTATCACTGTAACATAGAAATGTTTAGATATATATCCAGTGTACATGGAGGAAAAATACTTTTTTTTTTTAGTTAGGGATTGTTTAACTGGATTTAGCAGTAATTTTATATTCTACCAATAATTTTCCTTCTAGCGAGCAAGACAAAGAAAGGGCAAAATCTGAGATGCTGGGAGCAAAAATGACTGCTGGATGGAAAGTGCTATTGTGACCACTCAGTTAAGGTTGTCACAGGGATGTAACAAAACCTTGGCTGTGATGACTGCCAATAAAACAGAAGAGATTTGGCCCCCACAGAAATTCTGCAGTGACCTTGTCCTGCTGGGCAAAATAGGACACATGCAAACACTGACTGCATAAACCCAGGGTGTTTGTACAGCAGCTCATAGAAGCTTTCTTTGAGAAAGATATGGTATTCGCAATATGAAGCATGATCCTCATAGCACAAGTGCCACTGAAGCTAAGGATAAATAGGATGGAGCATATCAAAACTAAGTGCAAGCCTTGAGGAATTTGTTTAGGTTAAATTCCACAAATTTCAGGATGGTGATAATAATGGTAATTATGGGCCAAGTATTTTTCAGAGAAAGTGCCTTGAAATTGAAAACACACTAAACTAATGCTTAGTGAGAGCAGTTGGTAAAGTGTTACTTCTAGTGAATTACAGTTGTCTTCTTTCTTCTCTGATAATTTGCGACAATTGCATCCTAATGCTATTTCATTGATTTCTACTCCACTTGAGCTCCCATGCTGGGTTCAGTCAGGGTGACAATACACAAACATTAACCTGCTATAGGGAGACTCACTATACACACTTTCTTCATAGAAATATCTTACAGAATTTAAAGAATGTGGACTTTAACATAGTTCTATAGATGTTCCCTTAGAAATCCACAGAAATTAATCCAAAGTCATCAGTTATATATCTTACCTTCTTCATGGGAATTCAGATACACTTAGTTTAAAAGATGATGAAGAGAATTTGTTGATATGTTGAAGCTGTTACTTTACAAGGCGTTATACCTCTGTTTTGCATATCTGCTTTTGCTGATAAGGCTTTTAGTATCAACTTACCAGACCAGAGACAATAGTGTTAATTTGAACTAATGCACTTTGACTGAATGACTGCTATGATGAAGCTAAGAGCTATTTTTCTCTGCAGGGAACTTCATTTGGAGAGTGGGAAATTCCCAGGCACCAAACAATGATGCCAGGTGTTGGAAGAGGGAAACATAATGCTGGGAAGGCACAGGCATGCAAAGCTGCAGGAGATGAAAGAGGAACCTGCTAACCTGAGAGAAGAGGCAGATAAACATGGACAGGAAGGGTTATAGAACAATTTCAGCTATGGCATCAGCTGGTTTCACTAATGGCCACTTAAACTGGGAGGACTCCCTGGCTCAGATAGCAAGTAGTAAGTTACAAAAGATTCCTGGTCCAGCAGGTCTTAGCTTTAACATTTTAAAAATGCTTAAGTGATGAGAAAATAAAGTAAATTAGCACATAACTAATTCTTGTCTACACCGGCATACTCACAATTCAAAATAGCAGTTGTGTCTATTCAAATTTGTATCTTAAGAGTCCTCTGCAAAGCCTGTGTTATATGTTGTACTAACAGAGATAAACCACACAAAAGCAAAATTGTCATGCTCTGGAAAAAATAAAGACCTGTGGGAGACAGGAAGTGCTGGAACTTCCAGCAGTGCTTCTGGCTCTTTGCGTAAATATTTGTTAAGTCCCCTTATGTACCAAACCATAGAAACACCCAGAGTTTCTGTAAGAAGTTTCAGAATCAGCATTTGTGTAGAAAACTTCCATGTTGTCATGTGAATGTGCTCTAGCACGTCCTCAGAGACCTGCTTCTCCTCTCCCTGCTAGTCTTGGTATGGACCATTCCTACCAGGCTCTGTGGAGCAGAAACAGAGACACTCACAAGGAGTCTGGATATCTTCCTTCTCAAGATGTGCCCTGCAAACCAAATCCCCAGGTTTCAGCCTGCCACTGGCAGAGCCTCCAGGGGGGCTGTGTTGTATGCTTCGGTGTAGTAAAAGTCATGCATTCCCCTTTCATCTCTATTTTAATTGTTCTCCAGGTTTGCAGGTTCTGAAGCACCTTTCAGAAAATATCCCTTAGAATCAGGTCTTGCTCCTACCATGAGGGTCTATGCTATACAGTGATGTCCTGAACATGGGGAAGTGAGAGAACCACCAAAATATTTGTACCACGTCAAGAAGATATGCATTCCCAGGCCTCTAAACTTAGACTAGTGCCTACCTCTTCACTTTATGCCTTATGTCACAGCTATTACCAGAGAAGTGGGGTGAGAAAAAGGTATTCCTGTTTGAGAAGTATTTATTTGCTTTCACAGTCTGTCCAGAAGGGTTGGCCACCACAATACATTCTGCACTTCTTCACTAGTCAAGCATGATTCCTTACCTTAAATAGCAAAGGACAGAAAGTCTACATTTGTCCTTGCGAATGACAAATTCCTAGTCACTAGGACACCAAAAAAAGGAAGACACATGGAAAACTTGTGCACAGGAAGATCAACATTTATATCAGTATGCATTTATCTACAAATTTTCTACAGTTACTGTGTCCTTTTTCCTAAGCAATGACATATAAACACATCACAAAACACTGAAGCATCATATGGGTAGGTAAGTCTCTAAGACCAATGACCTTTCCTGAAAGCTCAAAGGCGAACTATCAGAAACAAAAAAAAAAAAAATCAACAATCTGATTTCAATGATTACATTATGCAGACATAAGGGAAAGATTCTGAAAAAAGAAACACAAACCCAGAATGAGGTTTTCACAGATGTTACCTTACTAGGGTTCCCATTGTACTTGACAGGATAAGCCGGAAGACAGACTATTTTCGTATCTCAGGCTAAGCTGTTACAAGCTATTTTTAATTCTACTGTAACGATCAGTAGTTTCATTTCCCTTAGAAAATCAACAAAAATCCCAAAACCAACCCTAGAAGACAAAGTCATATAATAAGGAATAGCAGGCTGCAGGGAAAGAGACAAGGAATTAGCTCAAAGCTACTAATTCTACAGAGGATAATGCACATATTAAAGGAAAGAAAATGGAATTTTTTCAAAGCACCGAGGAATCTGAAGTTTGTGGATGTCACCAAAAATAACCAACCATAATAGGACAGATGCAAACTCCTACGCTTGTGATGATCTGTACAGGGTTTATATTTTCCACAAGTTAAGCAGTCAGCACTCCATATGCATGTCATGCTCAGATGTATGCAAACTAGAGAACTCTCAGTTTATGTATAACTTCATGTTCGTACTGTGCACAGAGTTACACCTAGTCACCATTGTGAATACGTTGGTTTTCTGTCCTCTGCCCCACAAGATACAGTCCTTGATATGTGTAGACAATGCAAGACTCATTTCTCCAATTTTTGCTGTCTTTCAGTCTACAGAGGAGATAAGCAGATTACTGGTTCCTTATGTTTCCCTTTGCTACCCTGCAATATTTTATAGCTTTTTTGGTTGCTCATTTTCCTTAACTGGCAAATTTCACTTCTTAAATTCAAGATACAAATTCATGAAGCACACCTTGAGAATCTGGTCACCAGAACTCCTGGATTAACTGGGCCATTTGCATAACGATAAACTTAATGTTGCACTTCCAGAACCTGTATCTTCTAAATTGCACTTACTGATGAAATACAAAATCCTCTAAAAGGGTTTTCCAACCTAAACCAATTTGTAATGTTGGTTTTTTTATCTAAAACATTAAAGAAATTAAAGTGATCGGCATATAATTAGATTAATTATTCATATCTTCCAAGTTGCTTTAATTCTAATATATAAAAAAAAGATTAAATATCCACTCAAAGGATTAAGCAAAAAGTCAAGCAGCAGCAACACATTTACATTACCTTACTGTGCAAATTATAAAACTAATTAGTCTCAAGTTTCATAAAAATGAATTGGATCTTCATTCACATGCTGACACAACTCTACATATTCAAAATTGACACCCATATTATTTTCTTGTTTGTAGTACAAGTCAGCCTTCTGCCTCTGCAACTGCCATTGTGCTAGAACTCTTCTGCTTTTGTTCTAACTAGTGAAAATTAAATCTTGACCTAAATTTATGAAAAGCTAAAAATGTTTCAGGCAACGGCATAAAAACGAGAAGTCCAAGAGAGTCTCATTACAAAACTTACACTGATATTGTTGAAATAGTCTGAAATAATTCTTTATGAAAATAAAGATTGGTTTGGTAGCTTTTTTAATGCTTCTTTCTGATCTAGATTTCTTTCTTCTGAAAGTGCATATAATTTCCAGGAGAAAACTGAACACCATTTTCTCCTGATCTCAAATAATATGAACGCTCATTAGAAGTCCAAGGCTGTATAAACAACTCAACCCCCCTCCTTTGAAAATTGCTCTTTTCTGAATAAAAAGAGACTTCAGAGGAATACAATGAGGACCAAACCCCAGATTTTCCTATTCCAAGTGGTTGCAGAGATGGTGCTGTAGGGCAGTTTCTAGGAGGTAATGACTACGCTTAAATATCACATCTCTATGGTCAGATAGTCTTGTTCTGGGTAGAAAAACCTATTAAAGAATAATAATATTTCCATTAGCTCATTCACTGCTGAAAGAAAAACCCAACAACATTCATATCTTGAGATAATGTCTGTTTTGATCTTGTGGGCAAAGAAACAGATTGCTCTAGTTTCTTAAGGTTGTTACTCACCCTTACCTAAGCTAAAATGAAACCCATTGCTTTTAACAGTTTTCCAAAGAATTGCTTTACCTATTTTTAGCTGTGCAAGCTATGTAACACTTCAAAAGCAGACTGCACTGTATCAAAATATACTTTTGATTACACAAGGCCCATAGGAAGTTCAATGAATTAGCTTTAGAAAATCCTAAACAGGATGTTCATGTCTGATGTCCAGTGAAACCTGAAGACAAAAGCCAGTATTTTCAAAGTTAAAATCCCTATAAAAATGACTGTCAGAAATGCTAATGAGACTTTAACCCCGTTGTTTCAAACAGCTCCTTAGGTCTGCAGAGCAGGGTAGTGTTGCTTTTCAAGAGCCAAAGAAGGGTGTATGGGTTGGGAGAGTTTTGTTTCATACACCTTGATTTTGTATAATATTCACTGACTGTGAATGCACTCAGAGATGGCTGACAAAGCAAAAGTTCAGAGCTACAGTCAGGCTGGCACAGATGCTAATGGCACTCCAGAAAAGTGGGAAGGCAGGCTTTTGCAAACCACTTCTCTCCACAGCTTTGTTGCATGCACCATGCAGTTAACTCCTTGATGGGGTTATGAAGCAGTATTTTGTTCTGACTGGTGGAAGGATCTTTATGTGGTCAGAAAACAATCATCCTGGATGGACTATTATAGTTAATTTCAACACCAAGTGGCTGGCTATTAGGCAGATGGAAGTTCTGATGATAATAGAAAAGATAATTAGGTGAATTCACTAACAGCAGAAGGAGCACTTGCCCTGCCATGAAGATGGCTAAAAGTTTGAAGAAATAAGAAAAACTGGAAAGTAAATTCACTAGAATAAGCAATTGATGCTTTAGAGCATAATTATCAGAAAGAAAACATGTTGTTTAGCATACTTTATGTTAATGGAGGGCTAGCATGGCCCACTGTGCATAATTTAGCTGAACAATTGATAAGAAATTTTAATACATATATATATATATATGATTACGGCTACAGAAAAAAAAAGGCAAAACACAAGAGAGATCATAATAGGCACACATGAACTCTGAAGGCCTAATTACATCACGGGGGAGGGTAAGCAGTTACTGCTGAATCAAGCAGAAAATTGGGGTAATTTGTAAACAGGTAGAGCTGTTATCCAGGTGTGCCAGCATGTGTGTGGGGGCTGGCGGTGGGGCTTCGAACTGAGGACTTCCATCTGCATTACAGAGCAAGCAGCACAGCTGAATGCTTCCCTCAGCTTAACGAAAGGAAATTAAATACAGAAAAAGGGCCAAACAGCCACCCCTGCCCCCCCCCATTGCAGCCTGATACCCAGCTCCAGGCCAAAAGCTGGATAACCCAATGCACTGGGATGTCTGTGGGAAAAGGAATACCTGAAGTTAATGCTTATGGTGGGAAGCTCAGAGATAAAGCTAGCTGACTTGGTGTTCTGCCATCGGTACACTCCCTACTGCACTGAGAGTGAAATATTTGATATGTGGTTCCCTGACAGCAAAAGGAACCACTCACAGGTAAGCTGCTGTCAATGATATCTGGTGAGGGCATGGTCTCTTAAGTGGCTAGTTATGGGAGGGAGAAAAAGAAATAAAGCTGCTGGAACTTCCAGCAAGGTTGCCAAATGTACTCATGTCTAGGATGGATGGATGAGAGAAACTGTCTTGTACTAGTTAAATGTCAGAGAAAAAGGTTTAAAACTTTGTTTTTCAACAAAAATATGTAATAGGACATGATTTTTTAACAAGTTATAACAATGTTCCTGTTGCTGTCTTTTGCTGTGATGTAATGAAGCAGTTAAACTGTCTCCTAGTGCCTTCAAAAGGAGTTTGAGCCTCACTCTGACCTCTGCCAACATGAGGAATCAAAATGAGCTGGTAGGTAGCTGCCGTTTAGCAAAGCATTGAAGCTGCACACTAACCTCCTTCAGGACAGTTTTACTGTGTAGCCAAATAAACAGATGCATTAAAACTTTGGGAAGAAAACAATACTTTGGAAATCCTTGCATCTCAGACTGAGTGCTCACACATGTAGATTTTGCAGCCTGAAGGTTTAAGCACAAGCTCATAAAACGGTTCCTGACAGCACTGTAAAATACTTTTAATAGGTTTGGAGAAGCCATTTCCAGTTGTATTGCAATGGTAGATACCTAGCAGGTTTTACTAGAAAGAGCAAGCATGTTAGTTCCCCCCATGCAGACCTGCCATGCATGCACAGCAATTCTGGCAGGCCCAGGGTGTGGGGTATCTCCCCATCAGATTCACCCATCTGACCAGCAACATACAAAAGAACAATAGAACAAGCCAGTCTTTTTAGAAACTGGCCTAGTGGCAATCACAGCTTTCAGAGTCCTGTTGTTCAAGGACATATGTGCCAGCACCATCACCCTGCTATCCTGACCATGGCTACCAGCCACGGAGAACGTCCCAGGAGCCATTAAGCAGCTGCTCCCAGACCATGCTCACAGACCTGGACCTGAGGGAAGCACTCCAAGGTGCATGAGCTGTTCGTGTTCACGCATATTTATGTTGCATCTTTGCTGCATTAACTTTTTTAAGGGTCTCCAGGATGACCAGCCAGCCCCTGCTACCGAATCCCATCTGAAGATCACAATGGTATTTAAGGGTGAAGAATGGGCACAGCAAACTGCAGAAAGCTAGGACTGTTTTCTAATGATTTCTTACATTAAACCTCCCTCCATCTGTGCCTTCTTGTGCCAGACAAACCAGTAATTATCAGGAAATCCCTTCACTTCTAATCTACATCAGTATGAATGCAATCTCAGAGCAACCCACGGTGACTGGAAGCTATTATTTTCATAGGAAATAATAGTGACTGGAAGTGATAACTCACGGTGCTCAGTGTGTGTGTCATCATCTGATAACATGCAAGGCTGTACATCCCACCACATCGTTCTGTTGCAGTGCTACGACAGCCTTTATTAAAGGGGAATGACTGAACCAGGAGCCTTGTCAAGTCTGCAGGGGAGGCTGCGGGGGTTGTATCAGTATGGAACTTCCATTCATTATTTATGGTCATAAAAATTTGGGGCCTTGGAATTGGCAGAATGAGATGCTTTTTTAATTTGAGCTATAATTCTCTTTTGTACTTTCAGTCATTGACTACATCTCAGATAAACATTCATTTGGGAGACCAAGATTATGGAGTGGAAAAACATAATATAACAACCCAAGGATATTTAGCTCTCCTCCCACAAATTCTTCCTGGAAATATTCTTGCAAAATCCTCTGCCCACTTGAACAGTATGCTTATGATTAACTGCAGATGAGCCCAGCAGCTTGCATATGTAGTTAATTTGCTCTAAATTTCCATGCTGTATTATAACACTAATGATCACTAATAATAGACAAACCCACAGTTTATTGAGTAAGTAATTTGAGACATTATAATTTTTATCATGTGAATAGGATCAGGCTGACCAATTTAAACTGGGCAGAAAAAGATAAATAACGTGTGAATCAATCACACCTCCAGCATGCTTTCTTTCTTTAAAAAATTATATGGATTGATTGGTGAAAAGAAGGCCCTGTTAGTAGCAACTTGCACACCAGTAGGAAATAGAGTCAATAAACCTCCATGCTCAAGAGTATAGGGTCAGATGTGGAAGGAAGTTTATACCTAAACTGCAAAAGTGATTTTTGTCACCTGACTACATGGCTTAGATGAGTTTGTGTTTTGTCATGATGGGCAAGGTGTACTTTTAAAGAATAATAAAGACAGATAACATATCATGCAGCCAATAAAAAGGAAACCATGCCAAGCACAGACGAAACCATGTGAAAAACAGTTGCACTCTGGCTTGCGGTCAAAGCTATCTTCTACAATCATGTAAACAAGACGGCCATCACGTGCCATTTGAGACGTCACTCTTTCAGGACTAAAATAGATACTTGTAATTGTTTTTCTTTCCTAGCAATTTTCATTTTGATTGAAGCATTTATTTATAAGGTTACAAACAGTGAAGGTTCATTAATTAAAAATCCTATCTAGGATATCTCTAATTATTTACTTTAAAGAATAGGTAAAAATAGAAAATAACTCAGCTACATTTATAACTTCATGAGTGATTAGTGTACCCAAATGATGAGCAGGGATTGGCAAGGTACTCTGAGAATCTTGAATGAAACTTTGTTTAATATAAAGTATTATAAATTTTTAGACAACAAAGGAAAGCAGAGGAAGAAATTTCTGGGATTCATCTTTCGTTGGACTTTGCTATATCAGCCTTAGATATAGACTTCACTCCAGGAGAAGACAGCTGTATATACATCTCTTCAGAGCCTGGTAATAAGGCTCAGAGGTATAGACAGAGGAGAAAGCTTTGTCTCCACAGTACTCTTCTGGGAATAAGAGTTAGCATGTGAATTGAACTTGCACCCAGTTATCTCATGGCTGCAGCTTACCCTCAATCACAAGACAAAAATACTACAAAATATACTGTGGGGAACAATTCTTGATTGTTTCCAGGGCATGGATTAAGTGCAGCCACATGACTCTCATTCTCTAACTCACAGTCTTTTATGGCCAGCAGGCCAGTCAAATCCCTCATGTTTGAATAGAAAACCTGAAATTGGATCACAATATACTCTACAATTTTGCCACACTGTGTTCAAAATACAGCTTTTTAATTGTTATTTAAATGCAACTAATTAAATGTATGGATATATAGTGCCATGTCCTAGAGTGATTTTGTACTGACAATTCTAACATATCATAATCCATGAAATCTTGGAATAAAGTACCCCTGCATTTCTTATTGTGCTTCTCAGGGGTATGTTTTGTTAAGCACTGCAAATTCTCTTCATAGAATCATAGAATAGTTAGGGTTGGAAAGGACCTTAAGATCATCTAGTCCCATCCCCCCCGCCATGGGCAGATGCTTTCTTAAATGGGGAGAGCAAAGAGAAGATGAATACTGAGCAAAAAGGAAAGAATATCATAAAGAAACTGAAAGATGCCAAAACAAGGCAATTCTGAGACTCCTACTTCACCTGTGTTTAGATAAGTCATCTCTAGCACATTCAGGAGAGACTGACACAGCTAGCTCCCTGCTTTATCTCTTTAAGAAAGTATTAAATACAGGTGGTATGGTATAAAAATAGCCAGTTTGGTTTCACCACTGATTTTTCTCTGCAAGCCTAGGTTAGGTGAAAAACTAAGATAGGTATGTGCCTCTGCTGCACCAGAGCAAACAGCAGGGAGCAGGACAGCCCATGCTGAAAGCCCTGCTGATGTTTCCTAAACGGAGGAAGCCTCTGCTCAGTGCAGGTGCTTTGAAAGAAAATGAGGACTCCCACTCAGCAGCACAGGAGGGCAGACTCATTGCTTCAGTCCTGAGTTCCAGTCAAAAGGTGAAAAAAATAGAACAAGTATAAGACATAGTAAGCAGAGTGGATAGTCCACCATAAGCAGCCCAAAGTGACTAAGTCAAGTGCTGTTCAAAACATGACATTCTGGCCATTAGCTATCAGGCTGTACATTCAACCGTACCATCCTTGAAATATGTGATAGGTTAGTGATGCTCCCTTTGTTCTGTGTGCTCTAAAAGCAGCAGCACTCAACACTCCTGCTTTTTTTCATTTGCAGTGTTTCTTCTCATGGGCAGCCACTTTTATCTTCAAGCATAATTCTCCATTCATACATTGGAAGAAACACTTCGCACCTTGTAAACTTTTAGATAGCACTACTGAGCCAAAATGGACTCAGTTTTTTTAAGGACTTATGGACCAAGTGTGACTGAAGCCTGCATGAATCATCTGCATTCAAGCCATAGTACTGGCCATGAAATATCTACTGACTCAGTGCACTGTCAGCAGAATATGCTTAAGCATATCCATCTTTTATCTTTCTTTTTTTTTTAATTATTTAACACATTTTAAACATTAATTGAAAAAGTACTAGCATAAAAAAAAATAGTTTCTAATCCAAAAGTATCCACACATTTAATTAATTGATCCCCTGATAATTCATAGGATGTGTGCTAGGTTTCTTATATCTATTTTATGTCTGTAAACATAGATAAGAATAATTAAGCTGACTTGCTAGAGCCCATGTTTTCCTAAGATCACCTAAAGTCATACAGTATGTCTATACTGTTGTACAAGTTCAATCTCAGCTAGTCAAGTGAACTGCCCTGCCTTCCCCCAGACAATACCTTGTGGTTCATCAGAAAGCCTTTCTCGCTCTGCAGCCTTCTCCAACAAGGCCCTAACATGTATTGTGGATTCATGTGAGCCACGAGGTATCAAACCCTCCTGAGTGACCTCATGGTACCATTATCTTTGATTGCTGAAGTTAGTCTCAATCTTGCTCACACCTCCATGGGGTATTCCTGACTCAGTTGTGCTGACCCAGCGTGAGGCTCCAGTGAAAACTGAACCATCTATCTGATCCTGGAATCAAGAGTCCCAGGAAAAAACAACAGACAAGCAGCATGGTTTGCTTGGGGTAAGGCACTGAAAAGCATCTGAGAAGAAACCACCCCTCAGATGCAATGTTCAGGCAGTAGGAATTCACAGATCCCAGGTAATCAGCTCCCCCTGAACCACTTTTGAACTGCAGCTTTTCTCTCAGATATTAAGGTAAAGAAATGTGCTTCCTGCACTGCTTGTTTTTTTCCCCTCAGTAACTCCTGATAATTTTCCTTTAATTTAAACATTTCTTATGGAAGCTGTTTTATCTTTGCTAGCCTAGAAATGCAATCAGAACTTCAAAGATCTTTTATGCTTTTATTTCCCACTCACTCTCTATAATGAAAGATCTTGTAGGTGCAGTGCTCAATCTCTCTGTCCTCAATGGACAAAAATGGGACTGTCATGGACTTCAGATGTTCTGTTGATTGTTGTATGGAGAAAAAGATGATCCACATCCCTTCTTAGAAGGGTTGGCTATGCTATATTCACTCTAAAGAGGAGCGATAATTTTACTTTAGCATGAAAATGAGATCACTGGGAGCCCACACTGACCAAGACACAGTTTTACACAGTAACCTGTAAGAATAAAAGTCCTGTTGAAATAATGATGCAGTGTATAAGCAGCGGTTTGAGACCTGCAAGGATACCTCTTGGGCTGAATAGTTTCAGAAACAGACAATAGATTTCATGTCTATATAACAACTGTGATACTCATTTCGAGAGTCAAAGTATCAGTCTCCTTAGAGTCTCCGCTTCACAAATGTCTGTGGAAACAATTTTTCACTCCTCCTCCTTTTAGCACAGCTTCCCCTCACTTTATAAATATTTATCAGGCCTGGGTAAGAGCTGTATCTACAACATGCAAAAAAAAAAAAAAAAAAATAGTGTCTTGGGGTTTTTTTAAACAAAGGAGCATTTTAAAATTTGGTTTAAGCTTATTAGTTCTTAACTGTTAACGAATTTGAGCTTGGCCTGTCCATCTTAAAACTCCAGGGCCTACATCCAGGAACTTAATACCAGCAATATAATTTTAAAGCTGCTAAATAATCCATTTATGGCAGGTAACAGAGCACTGTTGGACTTGAAAAATGGAATTAAAATTAACTGGATTTTTAGCAATGTGAGGATGTTAGAATTAGAGTTATGAAGGCAGTTAAGTATATTAGTAGGATGGATAATTAAAAATTACCTTCCCAAAAGAGGAAATCCCATCTACTACACATTCGTCAAAATTTCAGACTGGATAAGTGCTATCACGACCTAATTCTTGTTCTTTTCATATTTCTGCAGTGGTTTCTGGGGTTCCCTCTATCAGAATCTTATATGATGCCTCAGAATGCAAGTTATGCAACAGCAAAAATAAGGATATTTTTCAACTGGGTGCTTCAATACCTAATCTGAATTTATTGTAGTGGACGGAAGCAAAGATGAGTCGGCATCACTGCACTGCCAGATAGTGCAGTTCATTTGGAATCTCATATTAATTAGCTTTCCTTGTTATTCAGGGAATGGAGCACACTAGAAAAATGGCAAGTTTCATGCTTTCTAGACCTGATTGAGATCACATGTTTTCAGCAGCAGCTGGCATTTCCGTGGGCACAGTCAACCTAAGCAGGATGTAGCTGCACTGAGCCTCCAATCAAATTGCTTGGCTCTCTGCAGAGAAGCAACAACAGCAACCTGTAAAGGGCTCTGCAGACAGATGCTCAACACCATAAGAAGGACCCACAGAAGTGTGAACCAAGTCTCTGTGGTCAGTTATTCTCTATATGAATATTCACTGTACAGAAATTTTTACACCCCCTTTGATAGGAGGCTTTAAAAACAAGAAGCCTAGAAAAATTACAGGTAAGGGAACCAAATGGGGATTCAGAATGGCTGAACCTGTTCTTTTTTCAGCCCTGTCTCTGTTTCACCTGCAATCAATTTGTTTTCCTGCGCCTCATCTAACCCCTCTTTAAAGCAAGGATAATAAAATTCATGAACCTTTTTCAAGTTATTTGAGATTTCTAGGGAAGAAAGCCTACCAAAAGGCTAGGTATTATCTTACAAGCCATGCTACTGCCTTTCTTTGCAGCTGGTTCTTCACTGGAAACCAGATTATGCACTGTCAAATCCATAAGCAAATATCCTTATGTTGGAAGACTAGCTCCACCTTTCATGTGGAATCAGAATAACAGAGCACTACAAAACTCTACTGTCACCAAAAATACCCCACAAAGTAGCAAGCTGGTGTCACAGGAGGGAGCCAGAATTAAAGTAATCTGGTTGATTTGTATCAGAAATACCAACTTCTATCTCCTGTGTTTCCAATAGGTTAGTTTTCCTAACCTTAGTCATGTTGCATATAGTCTGCTTACTGGTGCTTTCAATCTCAACTTCATCTAATGAAGCCATCAGTGCGGGGATTACAAAGTTATGGTTTATTTCTTGCCCCAACCATGCCAGTAATTCATCACTGCTACTGTCTATGAGCGTCAAAATGTTCTCTCAAACATAGCCTATAACTCAAAAACATGTGATCCATCTCTAAATGGCACTGGATTCCAGGGATTTATTACGTCAATGTATAACCCACACCTTTTTTAGGACATCTCCATCATGAGGATCTGTGAGGGTCATTCTCAGTAAAACTAATGGACATGGTTCAAGCATGATCCTCATACAGGACTTTCTGATCTGGAATATGAATCCTACCACATGTTATGTGGCAACACCTGGCAAGAGGTCAAGTAAGTTTAGGACCCATTTAGAAATGATGAAGAGGACTGGTTAACTACTTGGTCAGTAATGCAAAGATATGCAGAAAGTGCAGTTTGGCTCATATTGCTTGTGGAGTTTCCACAACTGGTGAAAATTAATCAGTATATTATGTCTTTCATCTACAAGCACTCTCTCAACCTATAACAATTACATATATGCTGCAGATAAAAAGAGCTGCTGAGTGGCTGAAGAATGTCCTTATTGCCTATAGTTTAATGAACCAAACCCATGGTACAGCCAGGACTGGAAAAATATTCTATCAAGCAGCTGAGGACATTCTTCAAAGTAGCTACCCCCATAGGACCAAAAAGTTAAGAGCAGAGTTATAGATTTGGCCTTCTGAGAGATGGGGTAGCATGTTGTAAGGAATAATGGTTGGCACTGACTCAGTTCCTTTGTGGTAAAGTCTGCAGAGGCATCTTAACCTGTCACAGCTAATGGGTTTTGCTATGGATGCCAAAGCATAACATGGTGAAAGCATTTGAAGAAAGCAGCATAAAAACATCTAAAGCATTGATAGTCTCAGGGGTAACTAAAAAAAAAACCCCAAACATCCAAAAACCAAGGTGGTGGGTCTTTTTTATTTTGTTCAATTGGTCTTCAGAAGCCCTACAAACACTGGGGGAGAGAAATGACAATGAAATAATGAAATAACGGGGGGGGGGGAATGTAGAAGTTTTTTTAAGCAATACAAAATCATTACAAAGTCCTGGGTAGACATGCATTTTTAAACAATGACTGTAATAACGGAAAATTAGGCTCCATGACTTATTCATAGGATTCTGGTTAACACTGCTCTCCATTTCAGGTAGTTCACTTTATAAATAGCATCTTTAGGTGAAATGCTGTTGTTTTGGTCATGCAATCTCCAAAACAGCTACCTGTTCTTGTGAATTAGAGATAATTTCTCTGCATGCTGTAACCACACCAGAAAAAATGGATTTTAGTGCAGATCACAGAGGAATTATTTTCCTGTTTGGAAAGGTAGAGAGAACCCCAAGCAATAAATATTCCACTTTCAACTCTAAACCTGCAGTTGCCTATTTGATATAGAAATCATAAAAATTTAAAGGAAGAAAACAGTATTTGATGACTCTACAATCTTTATACTTAAGGGATATTCAGAGGACCTATAAATCCTCAGTGGAATTAATAACTGAGACTCCTGAAAGCTCTAAAAGGAAATATTAAATATGCAAAATCTTGGTGAAAAGCATAATTAAGGCCATAAATGCCTAAAGGTTTAAAGGGCAGGCTACCTCTCCCAAAGATTTTCCAGTATAACATTTACATGGAAGCAGAGCACAATGCATTCTTAAGTAGTATTCTACATTACCCCTTTTGCACCAGTTTTTACCTTTTTATTTCAGTGTTAAAAAGTGTATTTGAGAATACAATTTCCAAGATCTCCTGAATTAAATGGATTATCTAAAGGCTCAAACTCTTGTTTTCTGTTGCTCCTCCATCAGCTAATAGTGTCTTCTGTGCAGAGTAAATGGCATTTACTTATAGGGCTGAGATTTTTACTTCTCTTTTATCATTCATTTTTTCTCCCCCTTCTAATATTCTTAGATTGGCTCTTCTCCAAGTTTAAGCATAGTTTTTAGTGAAGAAGGAGGAAGCCTGCAGCCCTGACTCAGAAGTCCTAAGACCTGCAATTGAGTTATCCCAGCTGTCAGTGGAAGAAAACCTTCCCTCCTTAGTTCCAAGGCATTTCAGTATATCCAAGGCGTGTTTAATGGGTGTAACTATACGAGACCTCTATTTATGTATATACCATGTGAGAAAGTTTGAAACAGCACAATATTTCATATTGCTTCCTGAATGAACAAAATAATGTTTTCAGTATTTCTGAATACTTATAATTAATTTTAAAAATATTTTAAAGGCAAAAGGTATTTAGTACCTCTGCCTATCAGTTCCTTGCATTTTCCAGAATATGCTGGCTTGATAAAAATATTGAACTTCAACTGAAGAGAAAGAATCAGTTGGGGTTGGTTTTGCACTAACTTCTAGAAAGAAATATTTTCATTTTGTACGAAATAACTTGCAGTAAAATAGCCGTTCATTACAGCACAGCCTACATGCAGTTTCCTCCTTTCCAAACTGGCACTTTGTCTTGATACTAACCCCACACCACACATTTGAACACCTTCCCTCTTGGCAGGGATTCGTTTGCTTTTACATCTAAGCATTTCTGCTCACAGCAGGTTGTGAAGTAATGGAAGTTAATATCACAAAATTCTGATAACCATCTTGCTTTTTCTTCCTCAGTTCCTCTGTGACGTGAATTTAGCAGCTAAAACATAAAAAGAAAAAAATAAAAAAATATCCTGGCAGATTTAAAGATTAGTTTTGTATCATTTGAAAGAAGTGATTCCAAGCCTCTCTGATGCGGTTTCATTGCCTTGTAACTCAAAAGCTTGACAGAGTGGGGTAAGTGAAGTGGAATAGAGATGATATTCACATGACATAACTCTAGCAAAATATATCAAGGCCTTTCCAATTCTATAAAGTCCAAAGCCATGATTTTTCTCCTGATATGATTACTCACTCGTTAGCCCAGCCCACACTTTTTGCCAGAGTCCTGGAACTGATCAAGTTAGAGACTTAAGTCCAAAAGCATTCTTATCTTCCACTCTCCTCTGCCATTTTTACGTTGCAACACATATTTTGCACTGAAGAATAAAATTCATGGTAAAAAGAGAACAAATAGGCTCATCCCATTTTAGGGGTACTTACAGACATTAATTTCTACAAATATTCAGATTACTCACAGTGTGACTTTTATGAGTGCTATATTGCAGCATGGAAAACTAAAAAGTGAGTCAATTTTGAGATGCATCCTTTCAGAGTACTTTTGCTGTGAACATCACTAGCAAGCCTGCACTCTGCCAAGACAGAAGAGATGACATATTGGCCGATAACGGCTTTGTAAAGGAACGTCCGTCCTTTAACTGCATGTTTTGTTGTCATAAGGGTTCAGCTATAAATATAAATATTATATAAATGGCAACCAAACTCTTAATTTAGCCACATAGGGACAGGTGCCTAGGTAATACAGGAGTACATAGCTGTGTCTGGATTAGGATTAAAAAAAATAATAATGGTACCAGCTAGCATCAGAAGATCAGGAGAGCTCTCCCCTATGACCTTCCTAAAGATGGGAGGAATTTTATGTTGCCACAGGGGGATATTTCATGTTCCACTGTAGTTATGATACCCTGGATCACTGGACTCTCACGACTATTTAATGCCAACAGGAGCCTGATTATCAGGTTGTTATTTTTCTTTGCACAGCTGCTGTTCTCGACATTTTATATGTTCATCCATGAAGTAGTGAAAGAGGACTCCCTGGACAACTTTTCAAGAACTGGGTTGTAAGCTTGTTTGCTGCTTCATGACACCTGCTATTTAGGCATTTAGCTCTTATAGTTCCCTTCAGCTATTTTCAAGCTTCAGTTTGGTTTTGGTCTGATTCAAAGGCTGACTTAAAATGCTAACCCTGGTAGCTCAGTTCCCCTTTTAATGGATGGTTGTTCATGTCTTAAATCATCTGCGTTACTGAAGTACATCATGTCAGCTCTGGCACAGCTGACAGATAAGACACAGAGATATGGCAGGCCACCCTGGGCCACAGGTTTAGAGCTTGTATGGGAAATGTGATATTTCTGACACTTTTAAAAAAGGAAAAGAAATATGTGAAAAATAAGAGATTTTTGACACCCTTTAAAAATAAATAAAAAGGCAGTGAAACATCTGAACTGCCTCAAACATGGCTCTGAAGACTACAAGGTAATAAAATATGGGGTGTCTCCCAGCAAATTCGACTCAATGGGGTTTCAGATGGGGTGGTGAGAATATGATATATCGAGGTAATTTTTTGGTTCTTCATATTTAGTCTTTTTAAGAAGAAGCCATCATAAAGTACACAATAAATATTTTTTACCAGTTTTCCTAACAAAAGACACTGAATTGTCAGCTCAACTTTACTGCTCACAGCAAACCATGTCAGACAAGAACGATGCCTGTAACATTCTCCTGTGCATAGAAACCCCCCAATCCAAAACATTTGCCAAGCATCCAGTCACTATAAAGCCAGGCTACAAACTGTTAATTTACCATTTTATCCTATTCTCATTTTTTTGAGACACACAACTGAGAAAGAAAACAATAATGCTGACCAGGTTCACAGATGAGGTGATAATTACATCCCTCCTACACAAAATCCAACTAACTAGAATATCTTCAGGGAAGAAAAGTAAAAGTATACTTGCACATCCTCCATAGGGCAGGTGGTTATTCTGCAATTATTCCAGAAGCTAGATCAGCAAATGTTACCATCCCTAATGCACACACACAGCCTTGTGGGCCATGGATGTGTCTGTGCCTGTGCCCCACGCTCAAACTTTGGTCTGCCCAAACACCCCCATCAGCTCTGGTGGAATGGCAGTGTAGTGCCAAATGAAGAAAGCTTTCATCTCTCCACCTGCACACATTTTCTACCAACATGTAACCCACACGACTCCCATTTCAGAACCAGCCCCAGGTGAGTTTCTCTCATTCTGTACCCATTTAATAAGCCCGACCTCACGAGTTCTTTCCTAGAGCAAAGGATATAATTAATAAGCCACTCAATCCATCATATTGACCTGCATTATTTTAAATTAGAGTTAATGGCAGCAATGAAAAGAGGATTGTAAGGTTAAAATATATGTACTGCATATCATTGTACGGTTTCTTTTTACTCATATAAGTAAAGTTTACACTAAAATTTATCTGTGTCATAGCCAAATTCTCATTAGCTACATGCATCGTATGAAGATCAAATACTTTCTTTTCAAAACTTCTGGGATCTCATACCAACAGATCTCCAAAGGCAGGCACTAGGGTTGTCATCTTTTACACAGCTACCAATTCAATCATATCTCTAGTTGTTTAAAATTCATATTTATTTTTCCTTTTGACTCACTCAGAAGTAGGAAGAGGATCTCATCAGGGAGGAACATTCTGTTATATGTAGAAAAGGAATCCATATTAACTATAGTTTAGTTCTCAGCTTACAAAATTACTCATACTATTCAATGTGGAAGAGGTTGGAGATAGCACATATAAATAAAAAGTACAAGACAAAAAGCAAAACTACAAGTGACAAGTAACAAATACGTGATGTATTTTCCCCCTCAGAGAGACCAATGTAACAGACAATATGCTATGGAGACATGCGTATATTGAACTGTTGTAGAATAAATATCTTCTTGTGTACAAATAATACTTCATAAATCCATTTTAAGTGTAACTAACGTAACAGACCATCACAGGGCAATTGCTAGTAAAGGATTACTGAAGAAGCTGCTGAAAATCTCTCATGCTTGACATAGCCCAGTGATTCACTAACCCTGCAAGTACTTTCCCAGGTAGAGAGCTGCATCTTTGCAAGCCAGGAAACCCACATACTAAAAGCAGCATGTCAGATGATTGCTCCATCCCCAGTGACCACTGTAGAACTGACTGCCTCTAAATTACTACCTGAAAAGCATATCACATGCCATCTGACAAAAGAATAAGGAAAGGAAAGAACCCTACAGATATGTAGCATCATCCATTCCTCTAAGGGGACGGTATGCTTCAGTCTTGTGTTTCTTTAACCCAAGGAACCAAATGAAAAATATATGACGACAAACAACCTGCAAACAGTTCCGCATCTATTATACAACTGAAATCATAAGAAATGAGCTTGTTGAAATAACAAATGAACTTGCAATTGCTTTGCTTCACATAACTCCCATATGTTTTTAGATATGTTTTGGAAGACAACATTTTTAGATTAATAAATGCCACATGATATACTCGGTGTTTGTCCGCTGAGGACTGGGCCCAATCACAGCTAAAAGCTCTTGCCACTTAGAATATGAATGGAGAACATCACAGCACAAATGGAAAAAAAAAAATATGTTTATGGTTATGAGAGTATGCAAATAGACTCCCTGGTTTTCCTAATGTCCTTGCCATGCTCATCGAAGATTTTAATTTCTCACATGGGATTGAGCTTTACAGAGCAGAAGGTGAGTGGGGAAAGAAAGCTGAAATAGCTTCCATGGGGAACATAATGATATACCATACGTACTCTTCCTGACTCAAATAACGCAGGACATACCAATTGTTTTGTTGCCTGTTTCGTAATACAGCTCATTATTGAATGCTCACAAGTTGAACATTGATATTTGGATAATGGAAAGGGAATTCTCCTAAAAAAACATGAGAACACTTTCATTCATAGCGGTTCCCCTTACTTATGGGGAATATGAACTTTGTTTTAGCATGAGGAGGATTTTCATTTTGTTTTCCACACTGCATGAGCCAAAACAGAGCTGAATGGGCTGGTAACTCCTTCAGAAACTGCTTCTAATGACACTTAACCAGAAATTAACTCTGGTGTAAAGGTGACCCATTTCAAGGCAGTGTTTGAAAATACACAGATACTTTATCTTCTTGAAACTAGTGCCCAAACACCTCCAAGAGCTTTGGCCCATAGAGGTGTTTATCAGTTGTTCCCTCTACTGGGAAATGCACCAGAAGAGTTATACCAAAGGGATTAGACTGCTTCAGAGTCATAAAATAGTTAGGGTAGGAAAGGACCTTAAGATCATCCAGTTCCAACCTCCCTGACATGGGCAGGGATGCCTCACTGATGGGAAAGAAAACCTTGATTATTGTCAATTCAGTACTCACTAAAGCCACTTCTAATAGTTACCTGCAAGTCTACTACATAGGTGGTCTCCAAGTAATTCTTTATGGACTGTAAAACCCATCACCATAAACACCGATGCATTTGAGCACAGAGATGATGGAGTTCTGCAGCTAGGAAAGTCCCTTTGCTCAGGGTATGGGTTATCTAAACACTAAGGCAAAAGCCTGAACTTAAGCCTCCTTAAACTCAAACTGGGGAGGAAAACTGATACCTTTAATGTTCAGACCTGTTAAGACAGTCACCTTGCCTGACCACTCATTTCATTGACAGCATGTAAAATTAAGCACTGTAAAACAATCTAATTTCTAGGACTACAGACTTCCCTAGAGGTTTAAGAACACTTAAGTATTAATTATCAAACTAAGGAAATACCAACAAAGGCTTTGCTGAGTAGAGATTCCAGGTTTGCCTTTTCTTAGGGTTTTCTTGTACTTCTATTCCTGCTTCCAGCAGGTAGCACCATTTTAAGAGAGAGACAATGTTTTCTGTGTAGTTATTTAGCAGCAGAATAATCTCCAATATTTCAACAGGAACCCCTAATGTAAACTCAAAAAGCAAACTAAATAAACGTGAAACAGTCATGATACTGGCAACAAGTGTGAGGGATGGAGCCATTTATTTAATATCCACACTGATATTCATGACAATCACTCTTTCCTTATTAAATATCACTGCCATGGATGACTGGCTCGATGTGTGGGATGCAGTTGTAGCACTGTATTTAGCATGTGTGTTCATCACACTGCATGCAAGCCTTCACAGAGACTGGAGTTTTCATTCTCCTTGTCATTAATTAATTGTATGGGCCTTACAGTTTTTATGCATTTAAAAAATACTAATAATCTGAAAATAGTCTTCACCGTTCTGCATACAACATGTGAGTAAACACTAAATGAGGGTTAGGGAATACTCTGCTTGGCCTGCAATGCAGCATGGTCTGGGACACAGATCACACCCTTAGAAAAAAAGTCTTTAGTGTACGAAAGCAGAACTTAAGAAACAGATTAGAATGAAAAAAAAACAGCAACCTACACAAATGAAGAAAGAAGTCTTAGTATCTCTCACACATTTGTTTTCATTTAAATTTTACGATCCTTGAAAAATACCTTTTGAAAGACAGTATGTCTTCATTATTTTACTGCCAAGTCATCATGTAAACGAGCAAAAATAGGAGCAGATACATCAGATATACAGTGCTTCATGGAAACTATAAAACAGAAAGGCTAAATTCTACATTAGAATATTTAAAAATGCAATATTTATAGTATACATATATAATTCCAATGATTCAAATATTTTGTTTTAAGACCATTAAATACAATATTACTCTGTAAATCTACCTGGTTACCAAAGTGCTTAAAAATCTGAGATCTACATCAGAGGCTCCTCTGTACTCATTAAGTGTCACTTGCATACTGTAGTATGATTTTTTCAGCCAAGAGCAGCAGAGAAAAAGAAGTGGCTAAAGGAAGTACTGACCACATCCAAACCATCTATTAGAAAAAAAGAATGACTCAAACCAAACCTCTGTGAGCAAGTGGAGACTGCTCCCTGGCACTTCTTCCCAAACCCTAAAAGCAGCAATTTGAGCCACAGTAGACATATAAGTAAATGATCTGTTTGAATATGTTTAGATCACAAGAATTATTAATAAATAAATGTCTCACCTTTGTGGCAAAACTCAGAAAAATACCCCAACATATCCGTTAAGACATACTATTGAAAAGGCTTCTTCAACTCTACTGAAACACATCTATTCAGATCTGTGGAGATAGCTTTCTTTTTCTTTTTTTTTTATTGACTTTTTTTTTTTTTTTCAATGTTAAAGAAGTGAATGAAGGGAAGGGTACCTGAGATTACAGAAGGAAAAGGAGGTGGTGTAGGGAGACCCCCTGCAGGAAAACAACTAGTTATGGAAAGAACTGAACACCCAGGTGCTCAGTGAGCATGGGAACAAACCAGAGACTATAATTTTAAGGCTGATCCCACATTATATGCCAATTTTTTATTTCAGACAGGAAGCACTGACTATTACAAAAATCTGTAACAATTGGGCAGCTGATCCTGCACTGGTGGAATTTGGCCAGGACAGACTTGGAAGCGTTTTACAAATGTTAGTATGAAATTATTAACAAAGATTATTGGTTTTGTTTGTTTGTTTGTTTCATTGGGTTTTTAAAGTAGGGAAATAAGGGTAAAAGAGAAGGTTAAGAGACTTGCTAATTCTCACATGATAGATAAATGGCCACACAGAGCAGGGGGACAAGGAAGAACCCATCTATAGCCAAGGCTGACACTTTGCAAGAGGTTCAGTGTAAATTATCACTCTGCATATTGGACATAAACAGAAACAAAGTGATACAGAGCAGAAAGAGTGGACATCCATGAACAAGTAGCAAATTATCTGATGTACAATAGGC
Organism: Neopsephotus bourkii; assembly: GCF_033783945.1. NCBI lineage: Eukaryota > Metazoa > Chordata > Aves > Psittaciformes > Psittacidae > Neopsephotus > Neopsephotus bourkii. Next base: position 320,367 of record NW_026901372.1, on the reverse strand, counting down.
ACTACTGAAAAACACCGTGTTCTCATAACTATTTAATTCTTCCTTTGAAATTTTGCTACTGCTTTGAAATTTTGCTACTGCTTCTTAAAAGAGTTTGCAAATGACAAATTGGTGGGGTTTTTTCAGTTTAGTTGTTTCTGAGATCTGTCACTCCTACCTTTCCTATGGCTTCACAAATCTGGAAGTCACAACCATTCCGAATGAAATCCCTTTGGGCCTCATTGTTGGAATCAGAGGAAAACAAATGTCTGGGGGGAAAGGTTATTCTGGAAATCAGGTCTGTTGAAAGGAGCTGACATATTGCACAGCAATGCAGCTTGATTGGTTGTAGCTGTCATTTTATTGTAAAGGATCACAAAAATGTGTCTTAGCTATGGCAGTCAAAACAAGACTTCTTTAAAATAAATGGTCTTGAAAACCATTTGGCCAATTTATACGGCAATTAGGTAAGACTTATTCACTGTACCCTTTTCATTTCACTAGTAAATAGGAGCTAGAATAACTTGGCTGAAGACTGATAACTAACTTCTGAAAGCTGAAGTATCAGAACACTATTTTTTCTCCATGTTCAAAAATGGCTTATCTTTAGTGACTGTGCTAGTTTTACTTCATAACATCTCTGCATGGGCATTCTTGATGTATTCTCACAATTTTTCCCTTCAGAGAGAAGATCACCATTAATTTAAGCAAGCTGAGAAACAGTTCAGATGGATGGTTTTGGTTGCTCTCCAGTGACATCCATGCAGTCTATTGCATAAGTAGTTTACTGCAGTGAAGTCATTATGTTGAGTCCAGATACAGAATGGCTTCTATCTGTTAGACTTCTCAACTACTGTTTAATCACCCTCCTCCAAACATGTAACCCATGCCTCCTCGCTATAGCACACCTTTGTTTTTACCATTTGTTTTCAGTTGACATTTCCTTTCTTTCCTTTTTTCTTTTTTTTTTCTTTTTTTCCCTTTTTTTGTAATTTTAGCTAATATACTGCAGATTATTATATAAGTGATTTATTATAGGAACCTTACTGTATGATGGGCAAAACTTGTTTAAAATAAATCCAACAGCTACAGTAATCCCTTAGGGCAAAATGTACTTCTATTTAATTTCTCTACTGTGTATTACACACCATGTAATTGCTTAAAACAGAAGCTACACATACAAATTTTGCTTGGCACCAAATACCTGGCTTCAGAGAATACACTCAAGTTACATGCTGTGTTTTGCTACAAATCCATTGCACCATCTAAAGAAATTCAAAGAAATCACTAATATAAATATTTTTAACTACCTAAAATAAATCAGCAAGTAAGCAAACCACAGTGTTTTGCTAAAGGTTTTATTAAAATAAGACACACTGTTGCTGAAGGATATTTTATATGTGCATGGCTTTAGCATTCCTCAAGCCCTTTTTCCAAAGCACTAAATAAAATCATGAGACAGATTTTAGAGATGGAAAATATCTGCTAGATCATTTAGACTATCCCAATGCCATTTCAGGATTGTTTCCTCTGTTTTCTAGTGTTTTGTCAAACCTACTTTTAAATATGCTGTATGTTCCAAGTAATGAGATTTCCACTACTTTCCCCTGGGAAATACATTTATATAACAACTTTCTTCCCCAAGGACCCCAAAGTGTTTTATAAAAATATACATAGAAATCGCCTCCCCACTGGAGTACAATCACTTATGAGGTATAGGGTGGCAGCCAGCAGGGAAATGATACACAGTACTCTGCAAATTTATAGCAGGAGGGAAATTCCTGCCCAAGGACGGAGGGGCAAAACCCTATACTTAAGACAAATGCCAGGAACTCATAAACATCCGCAGATAGCAAACAGAAGCATGTTTTCAGTCTACACATGCAGAAATGAGCTCAAGTACCTTAAAAGTCCAGAATTTGAATGTGTGGTCCCAAATACCTGGGATAACTTAACAAAGTAAATATGTTATCCTGGTAGGAACACCAGAACAGAGACTATATTTCTGAAACAGCAAGTGACTGGAGGACTGTGCTCTGGATCTTTCCATCCAAACATTGATGGGATGCTGATGTGAGACACAGTCTGTTCCTAAATCCTTCTCTGCTCCCAGCTAGCCCAAGTCCACCAGCTGCTCTTCCTCCTTGTAGCCTTTATGTGTCATTTATGTAGAGCTTATTATTGGCAAAGCAGAGCTCAGCCATAAATGCACTGGGGACCCTGAGCAGCCTGAGGAGGAAGGGATGCTGGCCTAGTGCTTGTAGACTGCTGTACTTGGGCCTGAATGCTGTTGTACATTAAAAGATCAGAGAATTATATGCGCTAGGAAGCTAATAATTCCAGAAACTACATCATATTTGGAAGGTCAACAGTTTCCAAGTTCAAATTCCTTGGGTGGAGTTCAGGGATTTTCAGTGCAGATGGTTTGTAGGCAAAGGTTGAGGGTAATGGGAGGGTCAAACCTCATTATCATCATTGTTTTAGCAACCTTTGCTCATCTTAGGGGGAGAACAAGAGGAAACGGGAAAGCTTGTGCTCTGAATGTTCCTTCTGTTCAGGTTTGGGCATGAGAACTGTTTTCATATCTCCAGTCTCCTTGCTCATTGCCAGTGCTCAGCTAGGAACCATGCTTACATACAGGACACAAGTAATATACACAATGGTTAGAGCATCTTCCTCTCAGTAGCAAAGCCAGTCCCAGCTTCTTAGATCCACTCCACCTGGATGTACACATGTATTGATATAACTGGACTTGTCTACTGTGCACAAGCACTCCCATTCACCCTGGCTGCAGTACAATATGTCAAGGCTAACCATGGTGTGGCAAATGTACCAGCTACCGTTGCCTTCAGTAACCATGAAAAAGATTTGTGAATTCCTTGCTCTTCACTGAGGAGCACATTACTTTTACTTAAAATTTAGAAGCCTTATCCTAGAAAGATAATTTAACAGCTCCACATTAATGCTCCCTCATGAACATATTGCTGTTGCCATTTGACTCTCCATTGTACCTGCAGTTGTACAGACAGTGACAAGCCATTTGATCCAGTGCTACTGAAAGTCTTTGTGCAGAGGTGAGTCTTTGATCCTTTCCAGTGTTGAAGGAACACAGATGTGATTTCTGAGGGTTTTGCATAAGTTCCAAGCTTGTGAGACTATGGATACACAGCACAACTCCTAAATGTCTACATTTGTTGCCATGATGGCATTGATAATGGGTGTATTAGCAATGCAAAGATTGATAGACGAATCGTTTTCCTGGGGATTAGCTCAGTTCTTGCAAACCTCACTCTAAACAATGAGCAGATATTGTCATATAAAAATGAGCATGGAAGACTACTGAAAAGCAAAACAAGTTCCTGCCCTCTCCAAATCCTGGTTATCAAAATCCGGACCTGCATTCATGCACAACATTTTGCATATCACAGCTTTGCCCCCTTAACTTTACACACACAAGAAAATACTATGGTCACAGAGACACAGAGAGGATGACCCTGGAAGAGAACAACTGAAGACAAGGTCCTGGGCATTGTAAGCACATGGCACAAGCAGGTCTGAAACAGCAGGCGAGGCCGCAAATGCTCTAACAGCAGAGAGGAGTTCATTGTTCTGAAAACACTGGATTACAGCATTTTTAATCCTGTCAAGCAATGATACCTACAAATTAAACTCGGCTACAAAAACAACATCCAGGTAGACATACAGCTGCAGAAAAGGTACAGTGCTTCAGCAGTTTTGCATGGCAACAAAATGAGCACTAACACATTCAGGGTGCTATGGAGCTGTAAACTACAACTGCTCTATTTAGGGGTTAGAAAGCCTCTAGTGTGATAGAGCCAAGCAGTAGTATTTTCCACGGGAGGAGTCATGTGAATACCCACACCTTCCAGACTGATTTCTCGACATCATTTTGGTTCCAAAGATTTGCATCGCATGTATGCTGAGAAGCTGCCCAGGCTATACAAGAAGATGTGATACAGACTTTGGAGCCTGACAGCCCATTCTCCAACCATTTCTGACAGCTAAATAATCAGTCAGTGCCAAAGCAGTGTATTTAACTTAAGGGTTACCAGAAATGAGATACCCTCAACTTTTTTCTTAAGAAGTACAAAGCTTTGGAAACCAGGAGAAATACCAGTGGCAGTGGACGATACAAACCGAGTGCCATACTTCCTTATACACAGCATGAATATTGTGTGAGCCCATCATGATTATTTTTGTCATTAAATTAAACAGAACTGATCAAGTATGCTGTGGAGGATTCTAAGCTATGCAAACAATTATAGGGTTCCAACTGTACCTATTCATATCCCATAGTCTCAATTAATATTTTATTAAAAAAGAAAAAGTATTTAGTGGCAATGAGGTGAATGCAGAAAATCATGGCTTTTAGCTAAAAACCCTACCAAACCTCAGAATGCACCAATCAATGAAACAAAACAAAAACAAAAAATAAACAAAAAAAAAAACCAAGGAAACAAAACCAAACAAACAGAACAAGAAAACAAATAAAAACAACAACAAAAAAAAAAGCAGGCAACCTATTCAATTGATGAAAACTCCTCTTTTAATGCCTAACATATAGGGATTAAGCCTGGTTCCACAGAGAGGAAAATTTTCTAGATAAAAAGAATAAACAAGTAGAAATAAGTTCTTTTCAACCAAGGAAAGCTACACCACAGAAAAGTGCTCTTCAGTCAACTCGGACTTCATTAACAGTGGGCTGACGGATGCTGAACTGCTCACCCAGCAATGGGTCCTGTGCATTTATGCTATTTAGGAATTTCACAGCAGATGACTGCATGGAGGAGCTGGGAAGAGGCAGGAAATCTTTACTACTTCACCAATATTTTGTCAGGCAAGATCACTGCTTTGTGCATTTTTGAACCCCATGGCCTTCCATACTACTTTTAGGTGGAACAGCAAACTTCATGCCAATGCCAGCCAAACTAAACTGCAATGCCTTGCAAGCCCCTGTGAACAGCTTCTGTGAAGCATAATGCTCATAAACACCTTTCTGCAAGTCAGAGAGATCCCTTTAATAAATTAACAAAGCTGTCACAGAAGCATAAATGGGAAATTATTTTTTAAAATAGAATCATTTAAGATCACACAGTTTCAGAAGCCTGTTGCAATATTTCATAATTCCTTTAGGCCACTGCAGGTCTCCTTTACACTTGTGACGATGCCCCTTTCAATTTGCATTTAAAAGACAGTAAATTGCAGGGTTCATAAACATTTTTATAGTGATTTATTGAAGACTGGAATGTCACTCCTGTTCTTCACACTTTAGCAGTCCTGGGAATCGGCTGCAGGGCTGTATGTGTAATCTTGCTTTACCCATAAACTATACAAGAATGAGCTAGTTCTGAAACCTATTATTTATTTATTTTTCTTGCTTAAAAGACATTTGTGGCACTATTTTACATCTATATTTATCTTTCAGTTATAAGATGACCCATTTTATTCAGCCTTCAAGTTATAACCAGGTTTCCACAATTTACAAAGTACTTGGTTTGCAAATTAGAACTGTTCAGAGACAGGACTGCATTATGCCAATGAACAAAGGATTCTTTCTCTTTTCTTTTTAATAACACACACAAAATCCACAGACTATTGGATTTATTATCACCACTAGATAACTTTACTATACAGGAATGTACTGAGCTTTTTCTTTTATTTATTTAAAATCCAAAACCACAGAAATGCATTGTAAAATTTTAGCTAGAGAGTATTTTAAAGCTTCTGCTTCTCAAAAGACAAAAGCAGGGTCAATGCTCATTGCAGTTGGGCCTCTAATACTCCTATCCTCCTTCACAGGCAGCAAAGTCACAAAAGAAGGTAAACAGTGCCAAGAAGTGTTGTTTATAAGGGCAATGTGATCTTTCCTGCATCCCAGTGGAGTTTTACCAGGGGGAATCTAGAAACCTCCCTGCACAAATAGTGTAGGGGAAGAAAAAAAAAGGGGGGGAGAGGGAGCGCCTGCACCTCATTTGCCCTTCCAGTGACCAGGAGGGAGTATTTCTTTCTACTTTTTTCACATTACAATAATGGCTTCACAGCTCTTGAAAAGAGCGCTAGTGCAACAGCAAATGGTGCATGACACGCTGAAACCCTGGTCTTTGTCGCAACAGCTCCGCTCCAAAGAAAGTCCTTCCTTGCCTTCTTTTCCTTGCCATTAACTGTGATGAAATGAGTTTTTCCCCCTTTTGATTCCACCCCCCGCTGTCTATTACAGTCTGACCTGATTGCACTTATGCACAGATTATTTCATAGAGACATCCTTTTATTCAGGTTTGCGAGTTTGCCTGCAAGGTTATCTGTTCACAGAGCAACGCCTCATTCCTCGTACTCATTTCCCCCCACCCCCGAAATCTGATCTCATTGATAAGAACAAGACCGTTCGCATTGCATTTGTCAGATAAGTAGCTCCATGCCAGAGTAATAATTTTTTGTGACTATTGTCAGGGCTCCAGTTAAAATACATCAACTGATAAAAAAGCAAGTATTGTAAAAATAACCTTGCATCAGAAGAGTTGGCCCTCCCAGTTTTTCCAAGTCACATTATGTCCTTTTCCTTAATAACAATTTATTACAGGCAGAGCATCTCTTTTCAACAAGAATTATTTTTAAGATTTTTTTTTTTTTTAATTATTCCTAGTCTAGTGCTACCACTGGTAGCACTGAACTTGAAAGGAAATAACTAAGTTGAAGATCAATGTCGCACTGATTGGTTGAATTGAGTTTTGATTAATTTTAATCAGTTTACTCAATTCTCATATGCAAACATTCCCGGCAATAATAAACAGAGGAATTTCATCACCAGGATGCTCTGAGCAGCAGGATGAGAAGGAAACAGTTAGAGCTGCAGGTTAGCATATGTGATCCAACATTAATGAGACTTTGGTATCACCAACAAGCTGATTAGCATGTTTGTTTGCAAGAGAAAGCTCTATCCCAGCACAGTCAAGCTAAAACTAAAGGTACAGCAGAAGAAACAAACACACAGGCACTCATACACATGCACAGAGGTCAAAGCTATGGAAAGGGGAATAGAAAAAAAAAAAGCATAGAGAGGAGCCTGCCGTTTTGCAACTCCTTGTCATGGAAAGCCATAAAGGCACAAGTGCATCGTCTCACCTGGAGAATGGGGCAATGTTTTACGTACATATTAGCAAAAGGTACGAGAAGCACTGCTTTTTCATTAATTCCTTCCTCCGCGCCACCTTCCCATGCCTGTGGCAGCTGCACAAAGGAGCCAGTGACAAACTGGAAGCAGGCGAAGGGCTGGCAGGCGAAGAGCTGCATTGAGCAGCCCAGGGCCCTGTCTCGGTCTCAGCACGAGGCTGCTGTACACCCGGGCCTGCAGCTGATAACACTGTAATAGTCCTCCTTTGAGGACTGGGGCTCCTGTGTGCTGATTACTCATTTATCACACCTGGCAGCCCTGCTGAACTATAATTACTCTTCTCTTATCCTGCTACACTGTCATGTCCAAGAGGAGAGGAGAGGCAAAGGCTCCTGCTAATGACACATTACCCTCTTGACAAGCACTTGAAGGTTTTATTGTAAATATTCAAGATATAAAACATCTGAGATTCCCTTTTTAATTATAAAAAGCAATTTTCCATGCCTCCCATTCGCCCCCTCCACTGCCACCAATAGTAAAGTTTAGGCGCCGTTATCCTCCGCTTCCTCCAAACAAACCCATTTTCCTTTGTCACATTAACTCATTGCTAGGAGGTAACTCTGGTATCTCTGTAAAATTATCAAATGTAATGCCTGGAAAATGTGTCATTTAACACACATCACTCTTCTACAAAAGTTACATTTCAGCACCAAAAGGGGAAAATGTGCATTTATATTAAAAAATTAGGAAGGTGGGAGAAGACAAAAAAATCCCCAGCAAATGGTCAGTGAGCGAGCTGTTCATTGGGTGACCCTCATAAGATATCTCTCACTGAAAGGATAGGTTTTCCATAATCTAAAAATTAAAGATATGTGGGTTGTTGTGGCAAATCCAGCCTATTTGTGAGTCTCCAATTGGAAGGCTATGAAGAAAAAGACTTATTTCTCCCCTACTCTTACTATCAGCTACTAGCTGTAGAGGATGCAGAAGTCATAAGATTCCCCAACAGAGAAGGGGAATCCTAAATACTGCTGTGTGATGTGAAGGACTAAAAGCGTGAAAGAATCTTTAATCTCAGAAAGTCCACTAACACTCCAGCTCCTGTAATGGTGACACCAAGGCTTCATTTTTCTAAGATGGGAGCATATAAAGACATGTTGCTTGGGCCATCCTGCAGCATGAGCCTCTTCTGCTTTGCTTTTCCCTTTCATATTAATAGGCTGGAATAAGGCCACTGGGTATCCTGCCACATTTATCAGCAGTGGGGTGGGAGACCAACAAAAAAATCCCAGAAATATCTAATAATAGGTAACTGCTTAAGTATAGTTTGAAAGTGCCAGAAAAACAGACTCTAAATATATAATTGACATGAGAAGAGCACCTTGGAATAAGGGCACTAATAGCACAAATTTGCCACCTAAACCTTGACAACAGCCCTTTCTTTGGTTCACCTCCAATTTGCTGGTGGGGCTCAATCACTAGATGCCAATACTTAGATTTCTGTACATTAAGACCTGGCTTCAGATGTTCTCCTACTCGCCTATGTGATTTTTATATGTACTGTTATTATATGGTACATAACGTTCCTTTTAGCACTTTGCACAAGTCAGGCTCACTTCAAGGAGACTGCACAACAGCACAACATTACAAAGAGATGATGTGAAACTCAAAAAAATGGAACTGCTGTCTATTTTTTTAAATATTAAAATTTGAAACTGGTAGAATAATCAGTGTTAACATCCATACGAGATTAATGGCCAAAAATTCTACAAGGTTCCCAGAAATTTTAAGTTTAAAGTGAGAACAACAACATGAGAGCAGTTTTTCAGAGTTTTCAATTCAGGAACCTTAGGATTTTAAAACTCAACCAGAATCAAAATGTTAGTGGCTGATTCAAGCCCTTCAGACATGGGGGTCTTTTTACTGTAGGAGAAATATATTGATACCTGGTTTCAGATGACAGTATTAATTTCATATTTAATATAAATAGCTTCCTGTTATACCACTAAGAATATCATTACTCAGTGACACAACTGCATTTAATAGTTTGAAGTTACACTCTGTTTATTGCCTGCACACATACTGGCATTCAGTGCTCCAGAAAACAAGTAGAACAAAATTCCTGAAACACTTGGAGCTTGCTTATCCTATACTTTTTTGCTCAAGAACCTTGATAGCTAGGCTAATTTCACTTTCAGCTAAAAACAAAACAAAACCAACAACCAACCATATCACAAAAAAAGCTATAGATAGATATTATACTGAAAATAGAAATTAATCCACTTGTAAGTATCCACAAGCACATACATGATACCAAATTGCAGTGCATAACAAGAGATCTGAAAGCATTTCAGATCGACCTGACTCAAGACAGGGCACCATGAAAAAGGGATCTGTGGTGATCACATTCCAAACCTCTGCATTACACTTCTGAGTCACTGCAGTCTGCAGTGTACATGGCTTATTTACTTATTTTCCCTGAATTCTAAGAGTTGCCCACAGTGAGAAGAAAGATTAAGTGACAGATACAGGAGCCATCCAACAGAAATTGGTGCTTTGGTCCCTTGCCTAGCTTGTTTAACAAGTGTAATGGCTTTGATGGCCATCCTGAGAAGACTAGACATGGGTTCCTTGTCAGGAGCAAAGTAACACATCAGTGATGGCCTGGAAGCAGTAGTACATTACACGCTGCGATGGAAATTGCAAACATTTAATGAACGTAAACGTCCTGCCAAATTGACATATACAAGAATGGAAAACAGCAGTAATAAAAGTCACTCAGACTCTCACACAACAACTCAAGGCTGTGCTTGGAGCACACATGATTTAAAAAGTGGATACAGCAACTATTTTCTAATAAATCACATGGATTTGTATATAATACTGACTGCTCTCTAAAGTACACTGAGATCATTAGATGAAAGTTATTGAGTTCTCTTAAAGGTGAATGGTTCAAATTAATATCAGGCTACAAATTACTGAACCCCCAAATAACCAATTTCAGTACACTGCGGTTCCTGCTTGGGGATGAAAGAGGCCTTTCACATGCTCTTAACAGAAGAAATTGCAGCAGTCAGGCTTAAAATGACCATTTTCTCCATCTTTTCACAATGATTTTAGGTTCCTAGACTGAAATATTTACAGCCTTGTTGAACCAGAATTATTCCACTTCTCTCACTTTCTCCCTGGTTCTGTCAGAAAGCCACAGAGCATACAATTGCAGTGCACAGCTAACCATATAATTGATAACTCCCTAGTCTATTCACTGTGGGAATCTGTCAGTTAAAGTCTAAAGACACATACGCACACTATGAAAATGAACTTACATAAGTCTTCCTGTGAACTGAATGCAGTCAACATTTTGATGTTTAATTGGCTGGGTCTGGTTTACTAGCACACACATGTATTTCAGCAGCAGCATACTGTACTCCAGCTCTTTCTGACAGATCTATTTAGTCAAAAGGAGGTGTATTTTCCCAAGGTAATTGCTCAGAATTATGCTTCCAAAGTCAAACTGATTCAAACTTTGCTTATTCACTCCTTGCAGACACACAAGCAGGCTTATTTGAAAGCAAATGAAAAATCCATAGATCAATGTACAGAGCCTTTCCTACACAGTGCCACAGAGGGAGTCTATTTCAAATAGGGCTGGTTGTCAGCAGCAGTTACTGCCAGCATCTTTTTAAATATACATCTCTCAGAGTAATACAGGTCTTTGAGATAATGAAAGATTTGAAACTACTATACTATCCACCAAGAATACACACAGACGCTTGAGCTATGTATACTCCCACGGGTAGGAATGTTCTTGCTAACTATGAGGGAAAAATAATTGACAGTTATTCAACTATTAGTGAATATTTTTTACCTAGACATATTCCTCTAATTAATAGGGTATGTCTGCTAAAGTGTGATTTTTGGAGACTGGTTTTTCATGTGGGCTTAGTTACTGGATGTGAAAGCATTTGAAAATCATTCCCCTATACCCAACATGGAATACACAATCCCAAATTATTCATTTTACCCCTCTTTGGCTCCAAGTCATCAACTTAAAAGAAGGTTTAGACTCTCTTATCACATATACGCCAAAAAGACTACAGGTAAACCTCTTACCTACATAGCAGAATGGGATCTACGTCTTTCTACTGCCATAACAAATAGCTACTCGGTTTCCTGAAGTTTGACATGTATCTCACCAATTCAGACAATCAAGACATTTTTGGCTTTCTTTTTTCTCTCCTCTCCCAGGACTATAAGGAAACCCAGAGCTTTATGTGTTTTCCAAGTCATGACTCAAAATCATTTTGCTAAAGAGTTAACCTCAGAAGCTTTAGCACTTGAGCTACTCAAGGAAGGATGCTGGTTTATGAAAACTTTCCATTTCAGTTTAAGATTTTCTTCTGGGATGAACCGAATGGCGGAGATTAAGACAATCAACATCCTTATTAGAACTAGTCAGCATGGGATTGCACTCTGGGGTTACACAGGGTGTTTGTGCCACAACCCTAAGCAGCTTCCTCCATTCAACCACTTCGATCAGGACAGCACCCCTGCTGTGCTGACAAGACTTTTTATAACTGGAGATTTTTAGCAGTAGTAAAATGTGGACAGAGGACACCTTCAGCTATGGTGGGAAAACACTCATAACCACTTCTTCACCCCCTGGGTTACAATCCTTTATGGCTTCTTGGTTGTAGATGTTAGAGTCAAGTTCTACCATACCCTATCAGCCCCTGAACTTTCTTGTCTTTATCCATTCAGGATTTTAAAGGATGACACTGTGGCACATCTGGAGTAAGAGAACCTTGACTATAACAAAGAATCAGATGTGTGCTCCCAGAATTAAGGCACTTCTTTCTGACACCATTCCCAGTGTCCCTTCAAGACCTTTATTTTCAGAGATGATAATTATACAGATGACTAGATGGTACCCACAGCCAGTAGCACAAGCCTTCATTTTCTTTAAACCAAACACTCTTGAAGACCTGCAGGGCCTGCTTACAGTTCATGTAAATATAGGAGTATTTTTCCCATTTATTTAATTTATTTTTCTCTTCTGAAAATATAAGCTAATGCAAAAATATTTTTACAAGGTATTTCTACACATTAATGATAAAACCAGCCAGCATCAGTTCCAGAAGGGTACATTTTCAATAATGATGGAAAGGACATATAAATTACCAATACAGAACTTCACAGGTCCATTTCTGGGCCAACCATGATTAAATTAACTACAAAAAGACACTTGACACCCCCAGCATAACACTTGACTGAATCTGAGAGTCACACAGGGATCTCACTGAATACAAGGATCTTAAACAAACCTGTCTGATGATGACATTAATGTGTATTATTTAATACAGTGGGGTGCTTCATACATTGGTAACGTTTCAACAAAATAAATGGTGCCTTCATCTCCATCCATGGCTCTGCTAATAAACTGAAGTTTTTGCCAAAACACATGGCTTTGTAAAAATAAACTCCTAAGCTTTTCACAGAGATAGTTTTCAAGAAGGCATGTTTTATGTTTTAGAGACTATAGCTATTACTTATTTAACCCATACAATAATTTGACTCATCAGACACATTTCACCACCTGATCCAGAAGTTGGTTATTCAACTTTCATTCCTATATATTTCAGTGCATTTTATTGAATTTAATAAACCACTACTTTATCAATTTATTTTGTTAGCAGGCTGGCCTCTTCATTGGGCATAATTTAATTTGATTTCACTGTAACAGCTGATGTATGGGAATATTAAAGAACTAGGGTACTTCTGCACACAAATCACTTCTTAGAAATAGGATAAAGACATTCAGAAAACTATGCTTGCTGTTTAATTTTTTTTTTTTTTTGCTTCTAAAAAAACAAAGGTACTTGAAAGAAGTTAAAAGTTAATTGCTTAACAAACCATAAAAACATAGAAAGGAACTAAAAAGAGAATTGGGTGATTCAAACTAGTGAAAATTCAGGACTATTTTTAATAATTGGAGTTCTTGGGGGCATAAGAATTACATATCAGTCTAAAAGCACGAGTAATGTTTTGAACTTTATAGCAAAAAAAGGCTGTCAATCCTTTTCTCCCCTGAAATGACAATTTCCCCTCAGTAGAGCACAAGCTTCCCATAACATTTTCAGAACTAAACACTCAGAGTTGAAAACTTTCATTTAGAGAGAAAAAGGGCTCAGGGAAAAAAAAAGCCAACACCCCATCCCACAAATACATCTGCCATTGTCATATCCTTGTGAGACTGTAGGATAATAATAATTTTAAAAAATCATTGTTTTTTGTTTATCAGGTGATATAAGTTACAAGTGTTTTAATGGAGTGTCCTTTAACGAGACAGGTAATTTCTGTAGGCTAATTTTTCATAGCCATTTTTTCATTGAAACCTCCAAGCTTCATGAAGATGATATTTCTAGAACAATACTTTTTTCTTTTTTTTTTTTTTTAATCACCTTACTAGTCTTTTCCCAGCTGTATCCATGGGGGAATGGAAATACCCAATTGCAAACGTGACAGCGCTGACTTCTGCAAAGTAGCTTAATTACTCATTACGAGATTCCATCAACAGAAGCTCCGGTCTGTGGTTTTGTAATAAGTGCTGTTATCTTTCCTTGGATTTTCATTCCTTCACAAAAGGGGATACGGCAGTGCCTTCCACATCCACATTTTATACGGAGAGGAATGAGAGAATTTTAATGCATGAATTTGATGTCATTAACAATGCTGACAGCTGTTTAATCCCGAAGGAAACAACAGCTGAGTCCCAACTGCACCAACAAAAAAATAAAAAAGTAAAATAAAATAAATTAACTCTTCAGTGCATCTCGCTGAAGGTATGCTATGAATCAAATGTTTCACACCCTACCTACAGTTTTTGTCTGTCATTACTTACAGAACCAGTAACCTGCACTGATATAAAAACAAAAGCTACTCCGTCCTGGCTTCTAGACTTAAGTTAGAGACTTGATTTATTAAATGGTCCTGCTCTGAATTTCCCATTTAATAAAATCAAATCCCTCCTCCCCGGATCACAATGTGAAATAAACCAGCACAACAATAATATAAACTGTGTGAGAGAGCCTGAGTTCCTAAAAAATAATGTAGATTAATCTAAAAGTGACAGTGTAAAAATACATTAAAAATGCATCCTCCAGCAGGAATCAAAAATACAACATGGAATATGCGCAACTCTGTTACCATTTAATTTAAAATTGAATGTTTAGATACAAGCCAATGACAGAAAATTTGCTTTTATTTTGTTTCACACACACACACACACACACTATAAGCACCTTTTAAGGGTAAAGAAAGGAGGGAAGTATTTATAATACATATATCTAGAATATATACACATACCTCTCATTTAATCCATCTATTTTTTCATTGGTTATGCCACCATTTCCCATGTACCTATATTTTTGACTTTTGCTACCAGCTTAAATATTAAAGACACAAGTGATAGATGATTAAGACACATCTTTACAATCTGCAGCACTCATGTAACAGATAAAGCTTTATAAGCCCTGTCTTGGAAAGCCTCCCATTCATTTAGAACACTAGACTTTAAACAGATGTCTAAAGTGCTCATGTTATAAACAGCAACATTATATGAATTTAAATCTCGCTCTTCGTCTGACCATCCTCCTTTTAACAGCAGCTGTTTCCTTTCATCTGGGAGAGGGGCTGCCTGTGCCTCTCACCAGGTTTCCCCTTTCCAGGGACATATCCATTGCTCTCCCTCCCATGTCAGATCCCTGATCCCAGGAAAGGCTCTGGGGGACCAAGATGACCAATTGTGACAGCGTGAGTTGGATGAGCTTTGGGATCTGAGAGAAGCAGCGTGTCAGCAGGCTGATGAACTTGAATCCTGGCCTCATGAAGAATACAAAGGTCTCCCTATTAGACTAAAAGAGACTACTTCAGGCACAGAAAACATGCTACTCAAATACTTTCTAACATGTGCAGTCTTATTTTCTCACAGTTAATATGGCAGAGGGTGAGGGGAAAACAGATTTTTACCTTTTGATGTTCGGAAACAGTTCATTCTCAATAGGGGAATATTATGTGACAAATGTGCCAGACTTCTTTTTGTTGTGGTAATACTGCTCTTTGCAAATGGCACACATCCAATCCAATTGAATGTAATAAAATGAAACAATCTGTGCCATCTTCAATCGGTTTAATCTATACCATGTTAATGAATCCTTAAACAGACGTGCATGATGTTTTCCTGAAATACATGTAGTTATACTGTGCTCTGTATACCTGTCAGTTTGAAAATAATTTCTGCTTGAGAGACCACCTGCTCTCATCATCCTATCTAGAAACAGCTCATATTTATTTGGAAAAGAGAAATAATAGTTAAATAAAGAAGCAACTTCTCTTACAAGCTAGGACAGTAAAAATTCTTGGATCCTCTCTGCACACTCAGGGATTTCCCACTTTCCTTCCTTTTTTTTTTTTTTTTCCCACTTTTTTTTTCCTTTGCACGAGCTGCTTCAAAAATTTTCCAGTGCATTTGTACTGGTGATAGGCAAATATTTATTATGAACTCCTAGTGTTCCACCATTTCCTTTCTGATAAACTAAAACATTAGAGTTGAAAAGATGAAGTGAGTTATCTTGCAGGTTTCAACCGTTAGGCAATATGGGTTTCATTACACTCTATCATATAATTTTAAGTTACTAAATATGTCAGAACAGCATATTTTTACTTGATGAAACACCCAAATACTGAGTATGCAATATTTTTTTTTTTCTCTTTAGACTCTGAAAATGGAACAAAGAAATAAATGCCAGGTGCTAGAAGCATTATATTTGCTGCAAAGACAGAGTAATTGAAATTAACTTTTCTTAAAAGGCACCTAAAATAAACCATATTTTTCTGGCAAATGTTATTAGCAAAACCACTACTTTTCCCCTGCAAGAGAATAAAACAACCAATTAATAAGCTTGTGAGAAACTGTATGAAGACAACGTATAAAAGGACATGTAAAGAATGTTCAGACACATAAACCTAAAGTCAACAAACCGACCAGCTACTTGAGCAACTTGAAGTGTCCGACTCATCAACAGACTGGTTAGTGCTAGTGGGACTGTATTGAAGCTATATTTGAAAATATGTGATTTTCTGGTTTAGTAAAACAAGTGTAAAAGGGTGTACAAAGGAATGAAGAAATACATGTTTCAGTCAAACCAATGATGTATAGAAAAAGAGAGGGATAAGCAGAGAGAGGGTAAAATTTATATGCCAGTCACTTGTGTGCTGATCAGGACTACCAACTTTAGAAAGTGAATTTTATCAAGGCACAATAACAGTTTTCCTCCTTTCCATAAATGAGCACATTTAAAGCACTTACTTGGTCAAAAAGCAATATGCATACGTTTGTGTTTTTTCTTAGTTTTAGTGCATACTACAATATCATAATGTGCAGAAAACTGACTAAATCAATATTGGTTTCAGCATGATCAGGTAAAAATAACTTTTGCACTGCTGAGGGACCCATAACTATTATTAGGTACTAAACCCAGATATTTATTCTTTTCCTTGATGTACATCATTATTTTTATACCAGCTTGCCATTGAGACTAGGTTCATCTCATTGCAATCTTCAGTTTCTTTTCGGAGGAAACCCCCTCCTACTTGACAGGAGAGGTGACAGGACTTAATAGATGGTTAAATGGTCCTATCTACTGAGCAGTAGAATTTGCTCCTTATTTTACATCCTCATATTGGTGTATAACTTTAAAAGTAGAGAGGACTAACTCAACCTCCTGAGAAAGTTCCATCTGGGAAGATATCACAATAGCAATGTGGTAGAACCTACATACACTGTTCTCTGATCAATCAATTTTACAGCGTGACAATGTTTACGCTCAGCCTCAATATGTTAACTGCAATAGGGTTTTTTTGGAGGAAGGGGAAACTTACTTCTTTTTTTCTTTAAGATGAAGATTGCTCACCTCAATAATGGGTTGCTACCACAACACGCTTCACATCAAGTCATCTTAAGAAACCACATGGAAATGTCAGTTTTGTTACTGCTAAAGTGGCACAGCACATCTGAGTAGCTGGACCTCAGAGACTCTGCTAATTTGTTTCCTGGTGTAATTCCAAGTGCTGTTTTTGAACATAGAAATGCTTTTTTGTGTTTTCTGTAGTGGTTTTTATAGAATTCTTCCCTGAGTTCAAAGGTAAAAGTTGAGACTACTGAACATTTAAGCTGACAATATTTGTATACCTGGGACTAAGGTTATTCTCCCAGGCATACAGAAACTTCCTTCCCCCATACTATGTCTTAGTTTTCAGGGACACTTAACCCCAAATCTAAATCTATGCTTTCTCTAAACTTATGATGAAAAGAGTAAAAGTATCTATAGCGCCATCAAGAGGTGACTGCTGCAGATCATCAGAACTCTAAAGACATCCCTGTGATGTTGAATTCCTTGCTAAGGGGCTGTAGACCATGAAAAATAGTGGGTTTATTTTCAGCATTCAGTATTTCAAAGGTTGAGAAGAAACTTGAATTAAAAAAGCAAACAAAAAACCAACAACAAAACCAAACCCAAAATTAACTAATCCAGGGAGACAAACATGGGGGGGAAAGGAAAAGCACTGATAAATACTGTGAATTTCTATCATAAAGCCAAACACTTACATACTACCTTAAAGCTCTCAAACACTAAGCAATGGGACAGAAATCTCCTATGATATTATTTTAGTATATCTTTATAATCTCCTCTTCCACACAGGTAAAATGGCATCAAATCACAATGCAATCTGCTCTAGAAACCAAAGTCAATTGTCTTGCAATTCATCACTACAAATATTCATTGAAGCCCCATTCAATTAAAGGGTGGTGGACTTAAAATTATTTCTGCTACTATGCTATAGTCTTGTTCAACTTAGATTAAACTGTGCAAAGGAATGATAACCTGCAAAATCAGAGTAAGTTGGTGGGTGCTATAGGTTCTATCAAAATGTGCTTTTAAAGTATTTCAGAATCATAAAATCTTTCCATAGAGAGTGCTTTGAAACTGCAAATTAAATATAGAGCTTCTATGAACTGTATCCGTTTTTACTGGAAGCATATATTTCCATGGGGGTTCATGCTATCTTTTTTTGGTCTAGTTACGCTAACTAATAATGCAGTGAATTTGCAGTAAGGGAGTAAATGTTATTTTGATGACATTATCTGATGAAATTAAAGATGATATTAAAAAGACCATTTCAATGGGAATCAAAACCTCAGAAAGCAACTGTGGTTGAACATTCAGTCAGCTAGTCCTAGTCTTCAAAAGACAACATGATATTTCACTCATCTAAGCATTAATGATGGGCTGAAATATAAGTTTGGATCACATTTGACTTAAAAAAAATTAAGTCTTCGAGATATGAAAAGATAATGGTTTAGGAATTGTGTTCTTACATGGGCACAATTTGAATCTATTCACACAAAAATAGTTCACGCAGTAACAACCATATAAATACGTAGCAAGTGAAACTGAAGACAAAGGCATGAGAACTGAAATCCTATCTGCTGGTACAGTGACAATAACCCACCACAACCACAGAATAAAAGTCAAAGCTGGGAGCATCAGTCACCTTCCTCACTTTGTAATTTTACCAAACTGTTCAAATTATGAAAAATCTACTTATACATGATGGAAGGGTAGAGAACAGAAGAAAGAACATTAAGTGAGTTATAATTACTAGAAGTGTTCTGGTGCATAGTACTAAAGCAGTTGTAAAATAAACTCCTCTATGAGCTACATGTTCACATACATAAATCAAGTGACTGTTTGAAAATCCCTCGACCTAAGCTCTCAGAGATAGAATCTGTCTAAGGAAACACTCCCGAATAACGTGACTGTGTTATGAATTACTGAGGCTTCACAGGAGAAAGATACAAGATTAGAGGTATGCAGCACTTGGCTCCCATCCTTCTCACAGACAAAATACCACCTTCAGTCACCAGGAGCTGTGACATCTCTATTCTTCACAAACAAATTCACGGCCTCTCTGAAATGACAGGTTGAGGGCAGACAAGTATGATATTGCCAACCAGACTTGCTACCACGGTCATTCGTGGTAAGACTGCTTTTCTCTTTGACCTCACAGAAGCATTTTTGCACTGCATAAATTTATTGTTCAACTCATGCACACACACGTAAATGCACATCAGTGCCTCCCTGTTTGCTCCACGGTCACACTGCTGAAGTCCAGTTATAGTCATACCTGCTACAAAGTGCATATATTTTGAAGACTTTCCCTTTCCCCATAGAGATGCATAAGCCTGAACTGTCGCTTTCTTCATAATCCCCATTTTAGAGAAGATAAAGCTAATGCTGCAGACAAAACGAGAAGTAACCAATGACACCAGGGGTTCTGGCCACGGACAAGCATCCACTGAGAAGCAGTGTGAAGTCAGGCCACCAGTCAGGAGATCAGCAGAAACCTCCCAATTTCTGCAGCACTTACTAAAAATAGAACTTAAACAATATTAGGCTTCCAAACTAAAGCTTCAAGGAACAGAAGCCAGGAAAACCTGAACCTTCAAAACAGCATTCAGACAAAAGCATTTGTAAATTTCTTGGTTTTCAAGAACATTCATGAGAACGACACACAGGATTCAAGAAAATTGGGAGGGAATAAATTCAAGGTATGATAATCATAGCTATAAATAGCTGCCCCATACTGCCACTTGGAAGGTGGATATCAAAAGACTGCCAAGGGTCACCAGCTGTGGAACCGAGACAAAATAGTTGTACTGTTCTAAATACTATGTTGAGATGACTTTTTGCAAATAATGACTTTTAAGTGGATATTATTATATCGTATTCATGAATTATACCCACAAAGTAAGGCACCAGTGCTTAAAAAAAAAATAAGAAAAAAAAACAGGCAGAACAGGTATTCTTTGACACACTGGCATATAATTTATAAATCTCAAACTCTTAGGGCATGAATTGTTAAGGGCATCATAAATCTTACAGCTACTACATAACAACAATTATTATATATAAAGACATTTTGTCACAGACCTTGAAAACCACTGACTTCTACTGCTTCTAGTTATTTGTTGTCAGAGATTTGTTCTCATGTTCTTTCTAAATTCATACATTTGAAGCCATGTTTCTCAAAATACTAAAGAGTAAATTTAAAAAATGGTAGCAGTCCTGTTCAGTAAATCTAGTCATATATTTAAAAATAGACCTGCATGTATGGCACAGACTATGCAAATGATACTTGCACACGTGTATTTTCTGGTACTCAATGAAGTAAATAGCATAAAAAAATTTATTCCCACCCCTCTGATAAAGTTTCTGGCAAGGGGTCTCCATTACAATCATTGGGCACGACAGAACTCATAAATTTAGCTGGAATACGAGCCATATTACCCAATTCCAGTCTCTCCTCTTCAACTGTTACTTATATATAATTTAGAGTTTTAGAGTAGGTTAATTTTTGATGACATGAGAAATGAAACAGTTTGGTGAATTTCCCACAGTTTTTATTGAAACAAAGAAAGAAATTTTGCAGTACTAAACCTAAACACATTAATGGATTTAAAAAATGACGCGAAGTTTAAACTCAGGGTCTTCCTTAATCACTGAAGCCAGCTGTAACTATTAAATATGAAAATGCTGTATATATTTTCATGTTTCTTTTAAGGGACAACACAGTTTTCATATTAAATTCTGAACTCTGCCATTCTTACTTGGGCAATAAGTGCATATCAAAAAAAATCAATGCAGTAACTGAATTATTACTATGGTATTTTGGATTTTCATCACCAAAGATTATATGTAATTAAATGCAGTAAAAAAAATGGCACAACACCTCTATCTGCCAATTCCACATCCACAAGGGTTACTCACTCTGGCTCTTAAACCATGTAATAGAGGTGACAGTACGCAATTCTAACAATTGACTTTCATAAAGATGCATCCTTTCTTTTTCACAGAGCAGCCCAGCAGTCACAGCACAAATGTCTGAGACACATTTAAGAGTCTTTAGTTAATGAGAGTATGTCCAGCTCAGAAAGTTTACGTCCCAGTTGAAATTTTAATATACAGCTGCCAATAGTAGAGCATACCTATCCATGCTATAAGGTAAACCACTTTTTAAGCATAAAAATGTCCCAAATTACAGTTGACAGTAACAGGTGAAGTACCATTTATGTAGTATCAGCTATTCTATGATTCTGTGATCATCAGCAGCATAGCCAAGCAGGAGAACAAGTTCAACTTTGTGATTAAGAAAAAGCTGCACGAAACAATATTTTGCTGTACGACCATATGCCACAGACATCGTATGCCCTGAAATGTGTCTTCAGATCAGACTTAATCATAAGCTAAGTACACAGGCTGAGGAAAAAAAACAAAATAATTTTGCAGGGTTTGTACTAAACTGGATTTTTCTTATGCCTAGAACATCCAAATAACCATCACTAAAACTTGCAAAAAAACATTTTCAAGCTAAAAATTGAGGTATCTTGAATTGGATGGATACTTTCGGGAAGAAGCCATTTGACTAACTTTGGGTTATTTAAGCTGTTTATCCCCTTATAAAATTAGTTTTCGCACTTTCATCTGTTCCTCTCATTCTTGGCTGCAACTGTTGTTACTAATGTTTTATTACCAGGTCCAACTGGCCTATCTCATCATCTTGGTGAATCATATTTGACATTCAGCAACAGCTCAGGAACACGAGCCACACTTTTTATAGAAAATGGATAGTCAGCACCTAAGGGGGAAATATTTGGTCTACACATTTATACTGATATTCCCCAAAGGGTCATCCAAAGGAACTGGTAGTACTGCAGGTCAGTCAAACACCTTGCATGCCCTCCAGATGGAGCAAAGCAAAGCTTGGAAACAATAGAAATGTGTTCAGCTGTGAAATTAAAAGTAGGACAGCATGTCATGCAACATTATGCGTTGAGCTGAGTCAAAAGCAGTAATTAGGCTAAGCTAGAATATGAACATACTTGTAATCAGAACAAATGCGTGTTTTGTGTCCACTGCATTCACTCTTCATGACAAAATTTGTTGCCTATCCATCCCAAAGCATCTCATTACCCTCCCAGTGTCCTCAGTCCCATCTGCAGTGCCTCCAGCCACTCCTGTGCCTTCTGAGCACTATAACCCTGCCTCTCCTTGGGGTCCCTACTGAATCACCTCCCCAGGTGCCCTCAGCTCCCTCCATGTTCTTTAGCTATGTGTTGTCCTGGCAGCTGGCTGGAAGTATCACTCACAACGGCCAGCCTGGAGCTATGCTGCTGCTGTCTGGATGGCCAGGGCACACACACTCCAACTGGCAACCAGCCACTGCTCAGCAGATGTAAAAGCTGATTTTTAGCTACCTTTCATGCAGCAAGAGTACTACTTTGAGTCTGTGATTTCTGCTTATCTGCCAGCTTTCTGTAATTTGGAAGGAACCCGGCTATCTTGAGAGTTCAGACATACTTGGTTGAAACCAGCCTGAGTTCAAAAGTTGGTGGGAGGCAGTGACTGACAAACACATAGGCAAACTAAAGAATAAGCATGAACAAAACCAGTTTGTCATAAGAGCACATACCTTAAAATAGCACCACAGCAGCAGGTTCCAGGCTGCAATCTGGTAAAGTAGTACACAAGCATTGTATCATCCACCTGAATAAGCATTTGCAGCATAGCTATAGAATGAAAAGCACATGTATTTGTACACATGGGTGCACATTTAAGCTCATAATAAATTGTCTATCCCAGGAAAATGCAGTGGATACCTAGTGACCACAAACACAAAGACAATAACTGATCGAGACAACGGTTTGCTGTTTGTTAAAGTAAAATAACCTAATGAAAACCCATAAGATCAGAGTGGTTTAAGTGACTACACATTTTCCCTGCCAAGTTCCAAAGAACAGCAGATTATGTTCATTCCTTCGACTTCTTGCAGGCTGTTCTTGGTCATAAAGCTGTAACTTATGACAAAAATGGCTTAATCGCTAGTGTTTTGTCAATGACATTATTATATACCCACTGCAAGGTAAATCAGCCTGAATTCTGCCAAAGAACATGGCCTGAAATGAGCGTGAAAGCAGCCTAACGTTATTTTGGGACACTTTCCATACACTTCACATTTCTAGATCTGAAATTAGGTTTTCAATTTAGAATACACAGGAAATAAAAACTGTTCTGAACAGTTGACAGGTGAAACATCACACTTTATAGTGCCAGAGACTGTAGGATATGGGGCAGACCAATTACTGTACTGAGCAATGCAAAGTGTTATCCACTAGCTTTATTATAATAACAGGTTATCTGATTACAGCCCGTGTTTTCTGGCCTCAGCACAGACTACATTCTCCCACGCCACTGGTGGTACTTTTTGGGAATCCATTAAGAGCTAATTCAGCCAGGAAACTTGAGATTTCTGTATTGAAGCATGAAATTTAGCATTCCTCATGAAAACGTCCAGTTGGAGCAGCTGGCTGTACTAAATGTTTCCTCAATAGAACCTTCCAAAAGAAAAGGGAACACCTTTTCACTCCCATCTGAGCTTATACTAGGAATCCTCAATGCACTTCTACAATAGATGCAGAGTTATAGTGTAAGACATAAATGCAGGAGAATTATTCGCCACACACACCCTCCCCTTTTTTCTTAGTTTTTTAGGTTAATGACAATGTTTCTTCAAGCACAAGCAAAAACAGAAATCTAAGCAGCCTGAAAAAATACAGTATTTATCAAAATCATTTGCTGGTATGAAAAGTGACATCCTGGCTTCTCATTTCATTGGACTTCTTTCAATTCCTTGCTATATAGTTTAAACATTTAGCAAATAGCTTATTCTCCTGTCAATTGGAAAGGTTAATTTTAAAAAGATGTTATTGAGGTTTTGAACCCCAGAAAGATTCCTTTTTGTGGATCCACACTGATTGACGTGTATTGCTAGCACCATCCAACAACAGTCATAAAACACTGTTTTGCTACGTCAGGTTTCACAGACATGGCACAAGTTGCTACAAAACACCCTGATATTGGTCAAGGAAGGCAAATACCACCATAAAGAAATGCAACTTCAGAACGAAAAGAAGAGGTTCCTGCAAAATTCTGACCATAAAACAGAGGTTTGAAAAGTCATGGTCTGTGGCTTTATGAAGGTCATTGAGGGGAAGGAAGACTCATGACAGTAGTAAGAGAAGTAGTAAATTCAGGATGGTATTTCTAAGCACTGCTTGGTATAGCTTGAAGTAGCTTTTTATAATTAAATAAAAGTAGCCCATAGCCAGATTCTTGGGACAGTACCAGCATAAATACCTTCGCAATATCACCTTCTCCCCTAAGCTGTTACTTCATTTTCCCACAAGAATGGTATGTGAATACAAATGAAAGACATTGTGGTCCCATTTTGAATGGGAATTGAGCTGTGTCCTGCAGTCATAATTAGGGAGGGCAGCGGCCCATGAAATCTTTTCACCAGGAGAAGATCCACACCATAAAAATATCTGCAATCCTGTGGTATATGGCACACTGTTTTATAATCAATATTCATTCATAACACTCTATAAATGGGCATTTTGTAACTTGACGCTGAATTTAAACTGCACTTTGTTCAAAAAAGTGGTTTTGAGGGTAATCAAGGACAAAGGACAGAGAAGGAGTTTAGAGCTTCTTTACTGATACAACCCAGCATAACATGGATGACCAGCAAGAAGCTTTTCTGTTTACCTGAAGTGCACTGAAACCTTCAACTGGCCTTTACACGATGAAGTGTTAGGGAAGAGATCCAGCATCTCTGAACTAAATTAGGTTACTATTATATGCAGGACAGGATTTTATGAGGGTAGGGGCAGAAAGCTGTCACTTTCTTTTAATTTCAATAAACCATACACAGCATCTTTTAAAAATTAACTAGCTCATAAAAGTTCATCAGTCTTGAATTGTAATTAATTTCTGCGTGCAGAAAGATCATTTGCCCATAGGTGTTGCTTATTCATTTAAATCAGAGCCACTGCAGATATCTCACAATTCTATTAAAACAGTTCTTGATGAATCCCAGCTTTATTTAACAGCTTTAAACACTGAAGCATTAAAACAAAATGGTGATATCCATATATTAACACAGGTAAAAATTCCTATCTGCCATTCACTGACAAGGTGCTGAGGTAGAAGAGTACATGGGGAATTCCTGATCACAGCTGTAGCGTAAAGATTCTCAAAGCCTGACATTAGTGTAGAGACAAAATTCACACATGGTGCCCTCATAATGGATGTCAAAAAAAAAAGAAAAAGGACAAATATACTCTATATACACCTCAAAATGGGTGTGACAATACTTGTCTCTCCTTATCCAGGAGAACCATTTTTATCCATTATATACACTACTGTTCAATACCTCAGCTCAGCTAGAAAAGCAATTCTTCTGCTGTAATGACATAACCAATATTATTATATATCAAGCCTTTTAAGAAATCTACAGAAAAAAAAAAGAAGATTCCATTATTTCCCACAAGAAGCTGCCGCTATCTGTATTCAACAAGCTCCTATACAAGCTTCCCACATTATGGGAAAGAGTGTGCTTTTTCAGCCACAATCATTACTTGTTTACTCATAAAAAAAAAATAAAAAATAAAAGTGGTGTGGCACATTGCTGAATTGCAACCCATTTACAGCTTTAATACACATTTTTTGCATGGCTGATAAAATGCATTATCTCCCCCTCCTATGTGCTCAGTGAATACAGGAGCTGTACCCCAAGCCCCAGCGGAGTAGTGCCCATGACCAGGTAAGCTTACACTCCTGGTAACAGTTTCATAGCCTTCAGCAAAAGACATTTTCACTATCACAGGAACAAGTTCTCCTAAACCCTGTGGAAAGTCAACATCTAAAATGCCAAGCCTTCAGATTCAGGGTTCAGATACCCACGCATGTAACAGAAGCCTCCGAACTTAAAAGTTTAAAGCTTTAGTATCTTTCCAAACCGGATCCAAGCAGGGCTCATTACATCTAAATAATGGTGTCTGCAGAAATTTCAGGAATAGTGAGTTTGACCTTGACTTGATCTCTCAGTTTCCACTGCAGAGGAAGCTTTAGCTTCATGATGGCAGCAATAGGCTTCTCTCATCTATGCTCAAGTCTTAATAAAGGCTTCTATAAGCATATCCAGAGAAAAACATTTTATGCCTATAAAGTATTAGATACATTTCAGTCTTCTACAAATTACAAGTTAATAAAATAATACTGCTCTTCTGTCATTATAACATGTACTCCATTAGAAAAAAAAAAAGTATATTAAAAAAAATCACTAAGCACTCACTCCTTCCCCCCCCCCGTTCATATGTCAAAAAAGAATAAAATAAAAAAAATGCCAGGTAGCCAAGTCAAACATCTGAAGCTTAAAAAATGTCACCCTTTGCTTTGCTACAATCTACCCTTTGTTTTCAATATGAAATGCTTCCAATAGGGTATAAACACATGGGAGGGTGTCATAGACAAAAAATTGATTTTAACAGAAACTCAAGGAGGCAGAATTACACTGGTACAGAGAAGCCCAAAGTCTGACCTTTCCCAGCTTCTGAGTACTGGAGGTTTGAAATTAGACATTTTTTAATATAATACAGGTTGTTTAATTTCTAGATAATGTTCTCAATTTAACACACACTTCAATACTCCATTGATGCTTTCTTTTGATCTGTTCTTAAACACAGGGAATTTTACTACCATCACCTTTATCTTTCTATCAGTTCTGGTCAAAACATTTCCCAAAATCAAGGCCTTACTCCTTGGCTCATTACAAGTAATGACAAGTTGGTATCTTACAGCATTCTCAAAAGGCTCCTCTCCAGAGCAAAGAGATGACTTTAAAGTATCCACACAAATAATACTGTGCAATAAATGTTGAATTTTCACATCAGGCTAGTTACAGGTTAAATAGAGACCTGCCTTTATCCCAAGTGGCATCAGACTCACTGGGTAAAATTATTGGAAAATTGGGTTGTGAAAATAAAAAAAAAAAAAAAAAAAAAAATTCTGAGAACACATAAAGAGCCCTCTTCCTACCCAATGCAATATATAGCTGTTGGTGAGTTCAAAAGGCATCAGACAGCTTTATTAATGCAGCAAAAATAGGAGGTTTGAGTTTAAAAAGTGAAAATACCCACAACACTAACACTAGCCTTAACAAATAAAAAGTTTTCATCCACACTTGAATTCCTCTCCCAAGCTGACTGCCTGCTACCTAATGAGGCAGAGAATACCCTGCAATATTGGAAGTATATAAACAAATGTAAGCTAAAATTTCATATTATAAAGAAATTTTGTTATGAGTTTCCTGTAACTTCAAGATAAAAAGCCCTAATCATTAGGGAAGAACAAATGCAGAGGATTCTCCCCCAATCCAAGATCACACTGTGGAGGGTGCTAATACAATATATGGCAGGAATAACAAATGCTTTATTTTCCAAGTGCTATCCCATGATTTATGAAAGGTGTACCTCACTGTGGGAAGATAATGCCATTTGAAATGGTCCATTTCATAAATCTATCCTCCTCATCCCTAGCTGCATACAGGACTACTACGAGCTCCTGAATCCAATAATGTTTTCATCCTCTATTGACAAAAAAAGGACTTTGTTTGGAGTGAGGTAATGATGCAGTTACAGAAGAGCAGCGGCTACAGCTTGGTCTCAGGGGCTTTCATTGGCATAGCCATACAGCTGCAAAGCAGAGGAAACTAACATAAACAGAAAGGAGAAATAACACGCACTACATCCCTGATGTCTTTTTAGTGCTAGTGACATCAATTATAATGTGTGTCTAATCCTCTGCACTACCACATTACCAAATGTTTTGCCTGAATTTTCAACCCCACAATAGATTTATCTTTGAGAACCCAGCTATTTCTCACTCAACTGTTCCCCAGCTTGGTATATCTCCTTGTTTATCTATCCGCAAGAATGCTTTCAGAAGATGATTGTGCCAAATGTGGTGGTCGCTGTAGACAAGGACTAATCACAAACGTAACTGAAATTCATTGTACTGACCTTTTTTTTTTTTTTTTTTAAGTTGCAAACAATAGCAAAGGTTAAAAAGGAAAATATTTTCTATCCTCAATATTATAGAAAAGTTTTGAGCTGGAACTGGAAACCATTAAAAGCAATGCTTGGAGAATGTGAGTACAGGGCAATCAAGAGGTAAAATATGAGATGAAAATGTTTCTGGGAGTATTTGACATGTAAATGCAGCCAAAAGAAATATTTAAATGGGGTTTGAAGTATTAGTACTATTTAAGAAAGACAAACTCGAAGCCCTGCAAGTGTCTCATCTCACTTTAGAAAGAGGTGGTTGTCCTCATTTTGCCATCTCTGACACTCCGAAGAGTAGAAAGCAAATGTCATTAAAGAAAATTAGGCATGTATCAGTAAATTTTTGATAGCAGTTTAGTTTTTGCTTTTGTTAGCTGGAAGATGTACATGGGACTGGCAGTATGTTCAGATTTCATGAGTAAATTTTGGCAGACTTCTCATCCTACTGAAGTGAAATTTAGTGCTTTGACCAAATTCCACCCTGAGCATTTGAGCAATGCTATTTTTCTGCACTTTGCTACCCACAGTTTCAAAGACTGATGAATGTCCTTTGTAGAACATGAAGTTTCCATGGCTTTGGCAAGAACTTTACAAACTATATACATGTTTTGAACTGTCACTTTGAGATCTTCATTTACATACTTTGACTTGTGCATGAAAAGCAACTTCAAGGTCAGCTTCTGTGAAGAAATACTGGGTAACTCCATTAAGAGTCTACTGACACTTTGCATATTTATTTTTCTTCCCGGTAGTATGCATGGGATCTCATAAATCAGGATAAACAAACATCAGAGGTCATATATAGGTGTGCGCAGTGTATTTCTAGACATAGCATGAAGGTATACTGCAAATACCAATTTTCTCAAAAGTAACAGCAAAGAAACATTGCTCCTTAAAAAAAAAATATATATATATATATAGGGGTACAAGGTTGTGACAAAAGTTTGTTGGAAATGATGGGAAAAAAAATCCCACACCTACAGTCATCACACATTTGTGGAAGGCATAACCTCTCACAATACGTGGGGCCATAACTGTGCCTGTACCACAGATTATGCAAACAAAAATAAACCACCAAACATAAGAAATCATAAAACAGACAAAAACCCTCATCAAGATGTTTCTAGCCACCATCTCCCTCTAAAGAGGTAAGATATTATCAGATATTGTGAAAGTTTTATTGCAAACACATACTAGATGATACTCTGAATTCTTTTGGAAATGCAATTGGGCTGTGTTGCCTTACCAACAGAACTCATCACCTCCAAGACTGCGGCCTTACTGTTCACTATTTATCCTTTCAGAACCAAATCACTATTGGAATCAATGGAAAAAACAAACATGAGTTTTTACGTCACACCCAAGGATACAGATTCTAGGAGTCAAACTCTAAAACTACAGTAGAATTATGCTAAAACAGTGGAGATGAGAACATAAAAACTAATTAATTTACACAGTAAAGATGACCGCTTTCCACCAAGATAGGATGGTCTTTTACAGTTTGTCTCCTGTGCTGCCAGATAACTTTAGGCTAAGTGGCTGCTACATTAACATGCTATTGTACCATTTTATTTTTTCTTGAAGGCTGCAGCCATGCGTACAATATGAGATAGGAATACTGTATTTAGGGAACTGTTAAAAATCACTACAATTTAAATTGATTTTTGCAAGTGGAACTGTACAAAAATATGGCATTTGTTGGAACACAAATAATATAGAGACATGATTACATTTAATTTTAGAAGATAGGTCTTGAAACTGAAAAACTTCATCAGACTTCTCCTATAATGCAATTATAGCATTCTAAATGATATTATAAATTCCATGATAAATAAAAAAAAAAAAAAAAAAGGTCCTTGGCTTTTCTGAAACATAAATACTCTGGTTAGTGTGCATAGGTTTGTGAACTTGATTATTCTAAATAACCCTGATCACTTAATTGTTGCATTAAAACCTCCGTTTTAAGGAGGCTTTTTCTGGTTTCTGTATCAAGCTACTAGTTGAGATTTCAAGAAAGGACTCTGTTGAATAAGAGTATAAGTCTTAAAAACTTCACTCACTGGAAAACGTTGCAGGCGGCTTTTCATGCCTCCTCAGTTGTGGAAGGCAGGAAGGAGCAATGACTTCAGTGTCTATAGATGGTAATGGAGATCCAGGTGTACTCAACTCACAAGGGATAATCTCCCATTATTAAGTATACAGCAAAGCATGTCCTTCACCTTTGTGTATGGTTGTAAGCTTTGATGAGACAACGCTCTTAAATTTCCTTCTGTCTCAAACTGAGTAGACTTTGATACACACACTGCCTTGATCATCCTGACTGACAAACTCCAGGCCTTAAAGAGTGATTTGATTTCATAATGATCAGATTTCTTCCTAATATGAATTAGGACAGATATTTACCAACATGTTTGTGGCCCCAAGGAGAAATGGTGGGGATAAAAGGTGCATACTACAAGACAGTAGTATACCACTGCAAACAACTCCCCATCTTCCAAATTACTGTGCTCTGGTAAACATCCATCTTCTCTTTGACTGAGTCAAGATGTAGAAAGGCTAGCCCACAACTTGGCACAGAACAAGGAGTGAGAGAATGAGCACGCTGAGGATCAATACAAACAAAATAGAGGTGACATTAATTGCTTGGAGCATTAATAGATCATGTGAGAGAGTAGAAACTAGCTTAGTTTTGAAAACCAAGGGTGTTCCCCTGCCTTTTGTGATCCAGTTTTGCTAGAACAGCCACAAATGTCACTTTTGTCTGCTGAGCTCTGCACAGCTTAAGACCAGACCAGCAGGGGAGCAGCAGCAGGTTTTCCCAGGGTGTTCTCCAGGGGTTGAATGCAATGTTAGGCACTCCAGGATGCCAGAGATGAGCTTTTTTTGTTCCATCATTCTTTTAATACGTGGCAGGATGTTCAGTGACTCTTTATGGGTTCATTGTAGTTATTCTAAACTAAAAAACTAAACCCAAGCCCATCTAAATATATAAAAACCTCAGTTTTAAAAGCTTATTTTTCCAAGGCTACTCTTGATCCTCTACTTGGGATGAATCACTGTTAAACCACAGCTTCAAAACTGTTGTTTCAAGATGATCAGTGATTACTGGAGACTTCGTGATTCTGGAGGAATAATAAAGATACGTGCTGCCAAGACCAAACTGGAGCCTCAGCACTTCTACGTGGCCTCTGAGAGCCCCCTGTATCTGTTGACTGGTAAAGACTGAAGTAGTTTAGTTATTCTTACTGCAACCTTCTAAATCCTTTTGTTAATGAAATTAGGTGGCAGTGCTTTAGTCAAGTTTAGCTAGCAAAGTGTAACCACGCTGCTCGGGCTCCAGCTCACCTCTGCTGGATCAATCATGGCAGTATATTTATTCTAACGTTTGACAATATCAGTCAGATTTTAGAAAGCTTGTTTAATGACCTTTTCCAAAATCTTCCATTCATTTCTTTAGTTTCTCACTTTCTCTCCTTTTTAAAAAAAATTAAATAAATCACAGTTATAAAAACAAGGCCAGAAGAAGGGAAAATATTCAGTACCTAGAAACTGAAAATTTGAGTATTTGCTTTTTATGGGGCATGGAGTCTTCTAAAATACAGAACTTAAATGCTGAGGACAAAAAAAAGTTCACTCAGTGGCTATGCAAATATATTTCATTTCTGAATCTCTTTGAAAAAAATAATTTAAATACTTGTGTTTCAATGTAGTGTCTTAAAATGCCTGAAAAACACATTCCTACATTTTAAACGGATTTTTTTAAGCAAATCTTAAATACACTTTGATTATTTCCATTCTTGACATTATGCCTACTCAGGTATTTTGCTCAGCAATTTGAAAGCAAAAAGGCAATTCCTAGCAGTATCAACAGGTATATATTGATTTAACAAACACCTCCTTTTAAAGAAGCACTTTCTTCTTCCTATGGAAGAGAAAATGTGAATTTAAACTGAATAAAGCCAAAAGCTAAAACACATTGTCTATAATGATTTCTTTGATGGAGAAAGCTCAGGTTCAAGTTCATTAACTTGGTATTTTCAGAGGAGTTTGCCTGCAGCTCTTAGAAACAACATTTAGCTGAATTTTATATGTGAACATTAAAGAAATAGTAATGCACAGGTATAAAATAAGTGATCAAACTGAAAGTAAAGTGTACAGCTTTCTCCCTGTTAGCCTACACCATTATTATCTTTTCAGAAGATGTTAAAACCTTTTCTCAGAAAAATCTCATTTTTCACACATTTTGGAAGTAGTTACAATTACAGGTAACAACTCTCTACAGCACTAAGACATCTGTAGCAAAATCGGTTATTTACTTCAAAGCAAGAAGATTCTGAAGGCAGGAACAAATAGCAGGCAGAAAGAGAGGTCCAGAAAAACTGCCACCAAACTTCTGGGCTTAGTGGAACACAAATATAAAGAATATTTTATGTAAATATGTATATACAAAGGACAAAATGCATTTGTAGGCAGATATACTATATAACCAGAGGCCAGAGCGATTAGCATTCTCGTTTTCAATTCCTGATAGGAGCTTTTGTGTAAAGCACAAACTGGAATGCACATACCTATAGTCATTACCTTATTTCATCCAAGTCTGAATACTGACTCAATTGTAAGCACATACCAGCTGATCTCTTAATCAAGTCCCATTGCTTTTCGTACTACAGGACTTGAATGAAAAATAGCCCGCAGTACAAGCCTTGCAATAGCCAAAAACATCCACAAACACCTTAACATGTATTCTCCACACATGCAGTGTGCACTCAGGCACTTATGGAAGAAAAAAAAACAACAAATACATCATACTGTAAAGAGAACTATGTTTGAGGGAAAACGACTCATAAAGGGCAGGACTGCAGAAACATACTTGGAAATTGGACACAAAAGTGATCACAGCCCTGTGTCTGCCATAATTTATGCCTCAAACATTCATGTACATCCTCCCCTTTTCCTCCTCCTTCCCCTCCTGCTCTTAAATTTTTCATCTCTTCAAGAAAACAAACCCCTCGTGTTGCACTGGACCATCCATAGCAGAACTGCTGAAAGCATGCCAATGTATCAGTCTAAAGCTGCACTTTCAAGCATTATTAAAAGAATAAAAACAAGCTAGAGAAAGAGACAAAGAAAAAAAAAAAGTTTGTTTCAGGCTCAAATTCAAAGCATTTTAGGAGAGCCAAAGTTTTATGCTGGCAAAGGTTGAAGTGGAAGACTACAGTCCCGCAAGCAAGGCATAGCATCATTTACACCAAGGACTGCAGCGCCCAGAGGGCAGGGGATGTTCAGGTGCTATCATGCCTGGATATGTATTTTTCTTTAGCAGAATGGAACCAAGGTACACCTGGATCTGGCTGGTGGGAGTAAAGCATGTCCCTATACTGCTCCTGCAGAATTTGTATCCCTGTTTCCAAGTACCAGGGCCACTATCTCACCAGGTCCCCTCTGCTCTCTGAGCTGTCTCAAATCCAGATCTCCCTCTTGTTGATGCATCACCATTTTGATTACAAATGCATGCTTTGTGGATTGCACTGTGATTTGCAGACATAAAAACCCCATATAGTTGTGTTCTGCTGGAGTAAGAGGAGATACAAAAAAGGTGACAAATAAAATAACTGCACAGAGGCTTAGAAAAAAAGAACATATTTCATGGACGTTTACAGCAT
Source organism: Neopsephotus bourkii (assembly GCF_033783945.1). NCBI lineage: Eukaryota > Metazoa > Chordata > Aves > Psittaciformes > Psittacidae > Neopsephotus > Neopsephotus bourkii. The sequence continues at coordinate 286,514 of NW_026901372.1, read as the reverse complement.
TTGTTTTATGACTGTGCTATACAGATACATGTCTGCATGTCAGATGTACAAGAAAAGCCAATATGGTGGTGCTTATTCCCAGTTTTTATGCCTAATCATTATTGCTGGATTTCACACAAAGGCAATTACATCATATAACTTGCCGTGGCCTTTTAAAAAGTTGAGAATCAATGTTATCTAGTATGATCATTTCATAAAGTGGTACCAAAGACACTGAAATAGATAGAATAATAAAAATAACATCCCAATGTTTAGTCCCCTTCTCTTCTATATTTACAGCATTTTAATCTCAATACCACTGTCATTATTTCACGAACAGAAACATTGCCTTTCAACAGCAAAACATACTTTTACTGTGTTCTACTGTAGCTAAAAAAGGAAATATATACAAAATCTTGGACATGCACAGTTAATCAAGCTTAACCATAGCCTAATAACAAAGCAAGCAAAGAGTAAATGCATACGCTGGTGTCCCACTGTCTACTGTTACACTTTTTATGGAGGAAGAGGCTTATTTTGTTAGGACTCTACAGGAGGCTTCAGCTGGATGCACCAACACACATAAGCTAAGGAGTCAGGAATATTCTTTACTGTACTAACTCACAAGAATCTAATTGTTAATTAGACACAAAATTAGCTTTAAAGTTCTTTGTTTTCTCCTTCACTTCTGTGTTCATCTCCTAGTAGCACCTGCCAGGTCAGGACTAAACAAGTTCCTAACCTTCATGCTCCAGGGAGACAGCTGCCATACAGCCAACTACAAAGAAATAAACCTGAGGAGAAACCTTCTAAGAGACACCAAGCTGCTAAGTTACAGCAACACTGACTTCCCTGGTGTAAAGCTTTCCAGTGGCAAAACATGGCTTTGGAGGAAAAGACAACAGCTTCTTAATCCATCAGTACAAGTGCAACACTACTACTGCAAGTAATCCAGATTTACCTTGCTCCAAACAAATGTAGTCTAAAGAAGGTGGAATATTTCCTTATGAAGAAGGTACCAGACTTACATTTGCTCCTGGAGAACGGTCGCTTCAAAACTTCAAGCTGGACTATGGCATGCTCAGCTGCAACCCAGTGGGCATCCTGTGAGCATCACCCCAGATGTTGATCACCCTGTACCACTGCCCAGTGGTGTGTGTTTATAATCGCACCATGGCAGCAGCATCCTAGCAGCACCACAGCATTCCACACCATGCTCTCAAAGGCCTCCGCCAAACCTGGAAGCCACCCCCTTGGAAAGATTCAGCAGCTCTGAGACGAAGATACATGGTGCCATAGGATGGGAGCTCAACACCTATAACACCACATAGAAGTGGCACTAAGGTGTTACAGAACAGTTTTGATTTGCACCTAGAAAATGTGCTGCTGCTAAAATCATTAGCTCTTACTCCAGCAATGGAGCCTGAGTGTAGGAGTACAGTGAGAGCCAGTGTAGAATGGATAAGAAAGGTCAAACAAATAGCAATGACACATAAGAATCTGGGAACACAGCTACAGTTCTAAGATGCAGCTACAAGGAATGATTAAGATAAAAACATTTAACAGATTTGTACGGTACTAAGTTTGCTAAAGGGACAGTAGAAATCGGAGTCTGAAGGGATGCTTTACAGAACTGAATACACGCTAAGTGTTGCAAACACTGCTGACAGCTAGGTTGCTCCCAGCAAGATCAGAACAGAAGTTTATTCTTCCTTTATCAGATTTGCCTTCGAAGTCTCCTTAGAGCAAAAGCATCAACACATGCACACAGAAGTCTCATCTTTAACACCAAGGTCTCTTCACTAAGCTCGCCTCTGGAAAAGTACAAGGCTTTATTTAAAAAAAAAAAAAAAAAAAACCAACCAGATATTCTTTTGTCCCTGTGCCTTGGAAAAAGGAGATTTGTCACACAGGCTTTACCTCACCCTGAAGGCGAATACTGGATATGGTCATGATCTCTCTATTTATAGCATAAAGTTATTTCAACCCACATTTGCCTATCAACCCCTTTCAGAACTAAAAGGGAAGGGGGGGAACAAACCAAACAAAAAAACCCCAAAAATCCAAAACTGCAGCCACAAAAATCAAGATGCAAAAACTAATTCTTTTTTTTTTTTTTTTTTAATAGGATCCTCCTAGGACCTTAGCTGGACTGAATTGTTTGATACTAAACCAGACATATTTTGAATGTTAACACCTATAAACTATGCTCATTGAAAAACTGAAGAAATCATAAATTATCTAAATACTTAAGGCTGTTACTCAAGCTTTTAATTTTGTCTAAACCTTGATAAATATTTTCAGTGTCTTCTGAATTTTAAATGGCAAGAATTAAACTAGAACTCTCAGCAACAGTTAATCACTGAAGAAAAGTGGCAAAACAAGGCTTTTTTTGCCTCCTGCATGCATCTGTTTTGACACAGCACATTAATGTCTGTTCAAAAGCAGTGTTCTTGCAGAGCTAAATATCCTTATTATAAGGTTTTAAAAACCCCAACATAAACTTGCCTTTTTTTTTCTTTTTTTTAAGCAAGAGAACATAATTCTTCAAAAATTATTGACATGCTTTCTTTTATTATCCCTCTGCTAAAAAGGGTTAAGTGGACATAAATGCAAAATTTGGCTGGTAACACAGCCTATTTGTCAAGCTGTAGTCATCACTAATCAGATTTAGAAATCTGGATAAAACCAAGAGAGGAACGAAAGAAGGAAAGGGAAATGAGTAGGAGAATATGAATGAGACTGAGAGCAGAAACAACAAACCCACTTCTTTCCCAGAATTAAACAACAACAACATAAAACAAAACTAAAGTATGTTCACTCTAACTAAGGACAACACTAGTGTGGTTTGAAAGCTCGTAAAGAGTGATTGTACATGCTTTTGGTAATATGTTCCACTAGGATTTCTCTGAACACTAGAAGCTGCTCACTGGTTTTGCATAATAAAGCCAACCTGAGATCAGACACAACAAAACTATTATTCCCACATGTATTTCAGTAAAAAAGTCAGAGAGTGCTCTTTGGAATTACTACCACGATCAGCATAGGAAGATTTACAGATGTAGTAAAGCTAAGAGAAAGAATCACCCACACCAACTCTCATTCTCTGCCTAGAACAGCCGACTTTCAAGGAAGTATCATGAAAATACCTTCGTAGTGGGACAGAACCTGACCAGAACCAAGATTTTTATTATATCATTTAATTTGTAATTCCATCAGATTTGTTGAGTTCTTGAAACACATCTGATATGAACTAAATAGAAGAGAGATAAATATGCTGAGTGTTCCAAGGAAAATTGCATATATCTTTTCAAGACCAAGTTAAAATTTACTTGCATAGCAGATGCCCAAAGGGTCTTTTGGTGTTGAAAGCTACCTGGGATAGAAACTGCTCTAAACCTTTTCAAATCAGGCACAAAACAATTTTCCAATTACCCAATTCTACCACACTATCCATAGCAAAGTAAATGCCTACATATCTTACCCATAGCCTGACTCGCTACACTTAAGGGTTTTCGTTTCAATTATAGTAACAGAACAGAACCACAATCTCTATCTTGATTTATTTATGAAGTCTCCAACCTCCTGAAGTGTCCAGCTCTCAGAGGAAGCCTCCACATATACCAGAATCTACATATCTAGGCCTCTTTTAATCACTTGACCCTAAAAAGTAAGTGGTGATGAGAGAGAACACATACATGGACCAAGTGCTTTATTTGAACCAGCTTTAACATGGCACTTCAGCAATTTTTATTATTTTTTTAATATATACTTTGGATAATAAAGGAATATTTCCTATCATAGGAAAGGCAGAATTTCTTTCTTTAATCTCCTCCTGTTGAAGCAAGCAATGTCACCTTAAAATGTCAGGAGGAATTTATTTCACACCGCTAACAATGCTCATTTCCTTACCCTGTTGTTCCTTTAAGCTTTTAGAGTCCACACACACAGATGTTCTGCAAAGTAGCTCATTTTGAACATAAGGAGGGAAGCGAAGAGGAGGAACAGACAAACTTATCTCACCAGAAAATCTTTATAGAAGCACATGTGCCTGAAGAAGAAAGGCTTTATGCTTATAATTTGATTCAATATTTCTTTTCAAACATTTGAATAATGGGCTTCACAGAATATCTTTTTGATACTAACTGAACTTTATAACTAATAAAACCCTCTTATTGGGCTTTGTTATTTAGAATCCACAATGCATCTTTTACAAATAATAACCAAAGCTAATTATACATAGTAAATAACCTCAGCTTTCAAGCCTCCCCATATATCATTTTGCTAAATATTAATCACAGCTTTAAGCTGCCTAACAAGCTCCTAAAAGCATGACATTAGAGCGGGGGATCACTCTGGTAAAGAGTCTCAAACTATCCATCAAAAACTCTTTCATAAAAAATGCTGATTAAAACTTCCTGGCATGGACTTTCATTTGTCCATGTTGATTCTCCCTTTTTCCAGCCAACTGAGCCTTTATACACTAGCCCACCTTCTCTAGGGTACCTCTCCATATCTGCTACAGAGATCCTGACATGGTACAGCTGAGTCTAGGTAGGCAGAAGGAGCTACACTAACTCAGGTCTCCTCTTTCTTAATTAGGGTTTGAAACAATAGGTGTGGAAAAATTCAGGACCAATCGCCATTATGTATTAGCTTTCATTTCTGTGCATTGATTGAGCTTATGTTGCTTTACGTGTGTGATGAAAGGGCAAATCAAATCCCATTTCTCTGTCTTGTCAATTCTCTTTCTCTTTTCCAACTATTTATCTTTGTATTGTATTGGAACAACAGATGGCACATTAAAAGTGAATTCACTTTTGGGGAACTGTATACTATGCAGCTTATTCTTACCATCTAAAATGACAGTGTAATAAATTTCTATTGGAAAGGTTCCTGTAAAATACAGTAACATAATGCCCACTTAAGGAACAAGATGATTTATAATAGAAGCATTTGGGGAAGAACACAAGTCTTCCTGGCATAAGAACTCTTTTTGGCCTTAACATTTTCATATTTTAACAGAATTGCTGGCCTAGGTAAAAAATGTGTACGTACATCTATAGATATACAGATATATCACTCAGCTTATTTTCCTCTCCAATTTTCATAGAACTGGTTTCAAGTGTTTTTTCTACATTAGTTTCTCCTGGCATATTTACAAACAATTCTCTCAGCATGCCTCACTAGATAATATTATTCTTTAAATAATAGTGTTATTTAAAAAAACAGCACCAAATAAGTTCAAATAAATGATGTCATTGGCAGTGAAGCCTGTATGCAACACTCTCAACATACACTTAGCAAGGTGTTTAGGAAAAATTACCTTCCAATAACATGAAAAACAGTTTATAGGTGTAGGCTCATAACATGTTAAACCCTATTCAGAGGATCACATCTGCGACAAACCAGGATAACATACAGGTAACAAACTTTCCTTGCCAGCATTAACATGTTTGCTACAAATAGAAAACAAAAGGTTAAATTCTTTCAAACCACAGTCCCTAATTTGGTGGCAATTAATCAACTTAGATAGGAGAATCACATTTATATCATCTTTGTAGACTCAGAATAAACAGCAGTATGAAATACATTCCTTTCCTATGATCAGCAGCACCTAACAATTACAGCAATAGTCATTAGCAGCCTGCAGGAAAAAGGAAAGTGTGTGCAGAGGAGGAGGGACAGGTCATACTGAAGCTGTCTTTTTATTAATCATCCTTATAGGGAGGGGAAGAAGAAATATTATATTTTCATCATTATTTTTCAAACTTGGTTACCTGCTTACAGATCTGAAATCTCTTTTAGATGCTCAAGTGAAAAAAACCACACAACAGAAAACCCCATTCAAATAATCCCCAGAAATACAGAACACCCCAAGATTCCTATTCTTCAACAGGGCAGTAACCCACAAATCACAGAGAAACCAGGAATATGTAATCACATGATCAGCTAGTGTCCAATAAGTAGTATTCACCCAAGGACAAAGTTTGAGTTATATAAATTTATTTTCTGTTTTCCACCTGCAGCCCCACTTTACTACTTCAACCAAAAAAAAAAAAAAAAAAGGAAAAAGAAAGAAAAATAGCATCTTAACCTTTAATTTAGGCTAAAAACATCAAAATTAGGCACTCCCATCACCTACTTATAAATATTCCATTTGTAAGGGCAAAAGTAATCAACTCTGAGAAGAAGGATTGGATGGGCTTCCCCCCAGAGCAAATCGCGGGGGGGGGGGGGGGGAGAGGGGTAGAAAAGAAAACACGAAATAGCAAAATGAAACAGAGAAACCTATGTATATACATGTTCCCCAGTCTTTAGGATATTGCAATATAAGTTTTAGGGATTTTTTTTTTCAAAGCACTGTTGTTAGAAATTTGCTGTGCCTACCTGAAAAATGCTATTTAAACTGTTGTACCTTGGCCTAGTCAAAAGCAATTTGCAGGAGGACACTGAAAGGCAAATATATACATACAAGGGACAGGTCTGCTAACACAGTAAAGCATGCTCACACACAGAGCTTGACAGTTTCTTTCTCAAAATACATGTATTTGAAAGCAAATATATTGCCCTGTTGAGTCAGGCCATGTTTAGCATCTCTGCTTTCCTTCTTCCCACCCCCACAAGAGTGTGTCAAGGATGTTTTTATCCCCTTGTTTGTCTGTCTTCCCTAATAAGGACTCTGTTATACTGAGCGAGTCGAGGCATTTAGTGAAAATCAAGATGGATTTAGTTTGGAATTAAGTAGATTCCCATGCCAGGAAATATTAAGAGATGATGGATGCCTGACAAATATTTAAATAAAGAAAGTAAAAAAATCAACTCCCATTTCAGAAGGCAGCCTGCAAAGCTAGATTTATGAAGCTGAACTTTAAACTAAAAGGAACATATTTTTCCAGGCTTTATGTATTAGCAATATTGCATTTAATTTAGAGATTAAATAAACACTAGTTTGAGGCAGGCTATGAAAGCTGAAATGCTGTATGTGGGCAGGCTTACAGTTTTGAAGCTATGAAATATGTCTCCTGTTTTGACACTATTTTAATAGCATAGTTGCTCGCTTTCCTTGTTTCCATGGGGTTTATGGTCCATAAAGTTTAATAACAATCTTAACAGCTGAACAGTGAGCATACATCTCTGGTAGGCTTCTGTACAAAACAGGATCTGAGTTTTATCCATGTAAATCTAGAGGCAGCATATGTCCTTTTCTCACCACTGTCCACATATACCATTAAAGAAGGCACCAAACAATGAGTCACCTTGGAAAAGAGGTCACATCCCCTTTCAGTCACCCACGAGCTGCATAAACAGCACTTAAAACACCAGTTCAGGTTATGAAAAATGCCTTGGGTAAAAGATATCTGTTCTTAGAGGTGTGAACCATCCTCTTCACTCACTCTTTCAACAGTCTCACATGATGAGGCAGGAACACTTCAGTCCCCAGCAAAATTGGCCTTCAGCTTTACACCTTCCCTAATTACTTTCCATAAATAGTGCACAAAAAGAGGCTTAATTTGGTGGCAAAGAGACAAAATGTCCACCTCCACCCCTCCAAAAAAAAACCCAAACCAGCAAAAACAAAGCAACAAAATCTGAAATTACCACAGTCAAGCCTGTAAGCATTTTTTCCACATCTGGTTTTATCCTGAGGTAGCCCAAAGCAGACAGAAAAAGGGCTAAAAAACCCACAGAAAGTTCTTCATCAGATAACACATTCCCAACTATAACACACCCCAGACCTCCATCACAACCTCTCTCCAGCCTCTATTTAGCTAATCTTTAGCTATTCCTTCCTTCGCAGCTACCAACCAAAAGCCCAACAGTGAGAAGAACTGTCAGTCTGAAAGCACTTAACTAATGCGAGGGATTCACCTGCACCTCATCTGGCATTAGTCTCAGCCTAGAAGAGCAGTTCTGCTTACTTTACCTGGCTTTAACCTTGGCTTGATTAGGTTATGACCTAAGTGAAGGGGATCTGATTTACAGACTGGGAGTCTGTCCATGGAAGACAGTGCAACTGATCTGTGACCAAAGGAGAAAGGAAAATTTGCAGAGAAATCTTGTAATATTGGTTAAAATTTTAACCTGAGATCTCTTTTGATAAAGCCTGATGGAAAAATTTAAGTTATATCAATAAGTGATAAAAGGAGTACTACTAGGAAGAGAACGTACCCTCTGCCCTGCAACTTGGCTTTGGCTTTAATTTTGATTAATTTGTGACTGCCTTGGACTATTCCACCTACTCCACCATTTTCACAACTTTTCTGGGGCCTTTTTAATAATAAAAGGGTACATTTAACTTTCAAACCTGCATTTACATAGCTATTTGTAAGAAGGAACTTTATACAAGTACAGTATATTAAATGACTTCCTCTTTATTAAATAATTGAATAGATTTCAGCTTGATTGTGTCTCTAACATCTCACTGGGTTTTTTTCAATGAATTTGACACATCAAGTAATATCAGAGTAAATCTACCTAAAATATTTACAATTACTTGCAAGATATTTTCATATGAACCAGTAAATTGAAACTTCCTCTCAGAGGAGAGACATAAAAAAGTCATTTTTATGGTGGTTATTGTAATTTTAATAGGCAATTTCATAGGTAAACAGAAGTGCTTGATCTCCATTCACTACTGTAAAACAGGCTGTGCTGCATATCTAATGGAATCACACGGATTTGTGTACAAAACGAACAAGAATTATAAATGGCTCCTTCTGTGATTTAAACTGTACAGTTTTATGTACCTCAGCTACAGTGCCTGAGAAGAAAACACAACACACATTTATATTGTACAAATAGGCAGCCTACTCCCTTTGGGAATGAAGTTTTAAGCAGAAAACGCTTCAGGTTGGCATTAAAGCAGATGTTCAGCAGAAGGAGCTGTGTGCACATTTTCAGAGTAGACTCCATCCAGGCTGGCTCATTGAAATGTATGTATGCTCAAAAGATCTGAAATTTGAGTGGGCAAATGACACTTTCATGACTGGAGTAGATTAATAGAGTAATAGATTTAAAGGCTAGAAGGGATCATTATGATCATCTAGTATGACCTTCTGTTTAACAGAATTTAGCCAAGGGATTCTCGCATCAGGCCCATGGCTCATAACTTCTGGTTGAGCTGCAACCAGTATCTTTTAGAAAAATATTCAATCTTGATTTAAAGACTTCAAGTGATGGAGAAGTCACTACCTTCCTAGGCAAGTTGTTACAGTGCTTAATTACACTGGGTTTTTTTAATTCTTTTTTTTTTCTTTTTAAGGGTTTTACTACTACAATTTCTCTAGCTTCAGTCCAGTCACCGGTCTCACTGTATGTGTCCTACTCCTAGATTAGAAGTCCTTTTCTAGATGAAGTTTTCTCCAAATATAGGTGAGTATGGGTTTGAAAATAGGGATATCTTAACATTTTCTTCACAAATACAGTGTTTCTTTATTATTTTGCTATTGCATAGAAGTTCTTATCATTCTTGTAGGGCTCTTTTGGAATCTCAGCAATCTTGATATGCAAACACCAACACTAGTACCAGTACTAAAATAATGTTTCATTTATAGGCGTAATAACAATAATGATATTACTATAAGGATCCTAGTTGGAGAAGAAAAAAAGCCTGTTAGCCATTTGGTCTTTCTTTCTTCCTACATGCAGTCATGCAAATATCCTTCAAATCAAAGGATGAGATGAAAAATTACTTTGCAAATACACTAGGTTTAGCCAGGCTAGAAGACATGGGTAGAGTAATACAGTTTGGTGCAGCACATGTCTTAGAGCTTTTGTCAAGTTATGTTGGATGCAACAAACAATTTATGAGGAATTGGTACCCCTGTGCTCCTGCACATCATGCCATCTGGCTTAGGTCCCAGGCATGTGAGGTTTTTAATGCACTATACCCTTCTGATCCAGGCATGCACAGAAATGGGCTACAAAAATGCTGGCTGCCAGCTACAGAACATCTGAAAACTCTCTTACACTACAAAAATCCTCAGCTGCTTCTTAGGACAGCTTTATGGAAAGTGAGATGAGGTTCTGGCCCCAGCATTTAACTATACTTGGCCGTAACTCAATTTCTCACAAATAGCAATTTTGGCATGTTCTCTCTCTCTTGTACAACTGTGATACATGCAATGGGAATAATAAATTACCATACTATTACACGACAACAGGAATCTCAGCTCTTGGTTGCATGTACAGAGCTAAAAATGTGGGTTGCTTCTTTCACTGCACTTTCACTAGGCTGAAATCTTATATATTTGCATTGTTTAGTAATGAACTACTGAACATGTGAGACTAAGAACTCATGGAAAAAGCCATTGCCCTTATGAATAATATTACTGGATGAGGTTTTTTCTGTGAAATGAAAGCCTGGATATGTATAGTTACAATTGCTCTCATACATTTCAGGCATACATTGCAATAAAACTGAGAATGTGGGGTTTGGAGGGAATGTTCACAACTGCCGCTTCTGCTTCAGATGTGATTATACACCTCTTTGGAAAACAAAACAATGGAATAATGCAAATACTAGTATCTTCTACAATTCCATAAAATCTACGGATAGATTCTACTAATATTTGAGTTGAGAAGATAGAAACAGGAAAACAAGTGATATGCAATTTGAGACAACCTTTTATTTAGGGAAAACAAGCAGCTATTTTAATTCTAAGAAGACAGAGGGTGGGAAAATAGATTTCTGCTAAGGCAACTAGCAGTCACTTTCACTGAAAAGGAAATACCGAGTTGCTCTGTCCTAAGGTCTCAGTGGAGCAAAGCCTGATGGTTTAACCATGGCATATGGGTTGCAGCAGAAGAGAGCTAAAGAGAAAATTTGGAAGCTTGTGTCAAATTTTCTGCTTTCTCTGTAGCTTTGGCCTAGGCCTCAGTAGTAGTCTCCAGGGATAGAATGATGTACTGCAATATAACAAGCTGCCTGACATTTTGAAATGCCTTAACCCCCAGTTTTCCATCCTTCCTTTTAGCCTTTGCAGCATCTTCCCTTCCCACATGGATCTGCACAATGTACAGTGTAAGACTTCACTATAAAGAAAAAAGTGTCATGTCTTTGTCCTTGAGATATTTAATCAGCAATGACTCTTTGCTCCGTTCGTAACATTTCCAGTAATATAATATGAAATGCCAGTTATTGTATAGAAGGTGGGGTGTATGAATGTCTAATGTCCCTCACTCAGACACATGCTATGCCTCAACAAAGTCTTGGGACTTTTCCCTACTCTTTTTCTAGCCAGAATGCGGCAGTGGGGGCATGAAAAGGGAAAATAACTGTTTTCCTGTAACCTAAGAAATTGTAAGCTCCTGATAAAAAATAAAGCCTCCTGAATTACTGAAAAAGGAAGTTTTAGAAGCACAACTGTGAATGTTGAAGCCAAGCTGGTGCACACAAGAAAGAAGAAATTTATTTTAGGCTTTCAACCACTTTCAGATTTATGACTGGTAGTAGCCAAACTCTTAAAACACTGCAGTAATTATATATCCAAACCAAATTACTTTTCCCCCGCCTTGACATGGAAAATACTGCAGAACCTCAAGAGTTATTAGTTAAAAACCTTTAAACACTATTATAGGTTTAAACTCCAGTAGCCCATCTCACAGCCTTCCCTTTTTCTAAAAATATCAAAACATCTAGGGGTTGAATATAGCTTCTCTCATACATTACCTCCCTAATGACTTTGACCTATTAATAAGTGGAATCTATCAAGTATACTCTCTCTTACAGTATTTTGTCAATCGTTATATGCCTCAATGGGGCCACCATTAAAAATCTGCCAATTAATTGAGAATTTAGGACACTGTTCCTATGAAATATGCTATGTATCATGCTATTTCTCATTATAAATACAGAAATGCTGTGAATTACAAGGTGAGATTAGTATTTTCTGCAATAAGAATTGATGCCTTTTAATGATAATCATTATATACTTTGCCTATTCTCTCAGTCAGTGGGGTTCTTTTATAGCGGAACCATTCAAAGAGAAAACAATCTGAATGCCACACTGGATCCTGAAAATAGTCTCTCAAAATCCTCACTCCTATTTCCTGCCATTCTGTATAAAATCCTTTCTGTAGCAGAGTCTAAATATGCACTGTAAGTAATTTTTATTCCTTGAAGAAAGTTAACCAAAGATTTTTCCGAACTTTAAACTGTGTTTTATTATAAATCAAGATTTAAGAATAGTCTTACATATCTTAAACTGACTGCACGAATAAAATGCTTTTTCTTACCAAAAGCATAGCTCTTGCACCAGAAGGATTAATTGTGGGTTTCTGGTCAATAAAACACTAAATAAAATGAAGGATGAGAATGTAATATGGGTGAAAGTTTCTAATGATATTTATTAATTTATTTATTTTATTGCCTTTAAAATGTTTTGATTAAAAATATAATTTTATTCAATATCCCATAGATAATAAAATCATTAAAGCTATTTGCATTGAGTTAGCACAATTGCAATGAATAATGTCAAAGTACTTCTAATAGAGTTGTAGCTGTGGTTTCATTTATCCTAGATGAAAAATGACATTTATCAAGCATTTGATCTGATGGGCTATATATTTATGGAGAAACAAAAGAGAAGAGATTAACTGGCAAGAAAATCCATTTTGATTAGACTATTTAATGTTCTATGTATGTGTTACAAATAACCCTATTCCCAGGAGGATTCCTTTGAACTAGACTGCTTTAATTATTATTTTTATTTATCACTGAGCACATATGACCTGTGACCATAACCTTTTAAAACACTTGACAAAAATCAAAGGTATTAGAATTTTTTCTATATTGTTTTCTCTGTGAATAAAGTCTGATTGCAATACAGGATACATTTGCTAATTGAAATGCCATTGTTTTTAAACATATTTTTTAATATTATGATTTTAGGATCTCAACTTTTATATTTTTGACTGATACTTTATTTGGAACTGCAGCCATTTATCTAGTTGAAGCATCTGCGTGTTTAACATATGGACTGGAAACTTTCCATTACAATGACTGCTCTCTGCCAAAAAACCAGCAAAATAGAATGTTCTGATGTAAATACAAGCTGATATCCAAGTTCTTCACAGGTTTTGAATCTTTAACCACCTAACTGAAGGAGAGTTTATTACAACTACAGTTTTGTTGAAAATAAAAACAAAACAAAACAAAACAAACCCAGAAAACCTGCAGAAACAGGCCTTGTATATTGCAAATCCCCATTTTGGCAACCCAAAGAGGGAATATAAGCTTAAAGGCCTGAATTTAACAAACCTAATTATCAAGGCTTAATTAGTACCAAGGGTAAAGCTTCATGGAACACCTGCAGACTTAATTTATGTCCTGACAGAGAGGAACAAGTGTTAATGGGCTGTATTTATGTTAATACCTGAACCTTAGAGAGCCAGTGGGATAAAACAGACTATGCACTACTTTTCTGTTTCAAGCTACAGAACAAACATAAAAGATTTTAATCTTAATATTAGTTTGCACACAGCTCCCTGGGGAAAGTATAGATCTATTGAAACTTTAAAATTGGAGATGCGGAATACTAAGGAAAAAAAAAAAAATTAAGTAAATCAGCTTAGAAAGTGGTGTCACTGCAGAAAACATCAAACCAAAAATCATCAGTGGCCATTTTGTGAGTACCTTGTGAATCCTGTGAGCTGCTACTAGTTTTTCAGACCTTTTACACTATACCACTGATGGCCTTTACAGCGTTAACTCCATATTTTCATGTGTCTAATGGGTAATACATTTCTTTGTTATATTCAGAAGGAAGAAAAAAAAGGCTACCCACTGTAACTGCAGTGCTGAGAGTATTGCCTCTGCATGCTGGGGCTTAGGGGACATGATCTGAGTTGATTCTGGGCTTTCGGCACCTTTTCAGAAGGCACAGCCCTGTGGGGAATGAGGCCTCTTGTGGTCTCCAGAGTTCTTGGAACCCAGGCTATAAATGGGCCATATGGTGCCATCAGTTCCAGCTCTCATTCAGTGCCAGGAGAGTACAGAACATTATATATCCATGCTGTTCCTCTCTCTCTGTGTAGTAACTACCTTGAAGCTACAGGAATTTAGGTATGTATAAATAGCTTGTATGTTTTTCCCACTGAAGTTGCAATTCTATTGTAGCAAGACTGGCTTATCTTCACTTCTGGCATTGCAAGTATCCTAATTAATTCCAGAACAGTAGTGTTTAAATGGCATTTTTCTGCCCTTCAATGATCTTTTTGGTCCTTGGCCACACATACCATTTCAGGAAAGATCACCTCTGACAGTATGGCCATGAGGATAGCACTATAGCCCTGAATTATACTGAGACAAACAGAATGTTTATTATTATTATATACATCTGTCACCCAGTCTGGCTTTGGTTTAATACAAGGTTCCACTAGTACTTTCAGCCCGGAAATTGCTCAGGTTGCAGAATGAAGATGCATAAACCCACCGTGTACGCTAGCCTGTAGATCTATTTATTATCCTTTTGTTGGTTCCTGCATTCACAGGTAATAAGGACAAAAGTAATCTCAAAGATAATCCTCTCCTGTTCTCACAAAAGGCAGGTGACAAAATGTCACCAAGTGACTACTGCATCCAACTTGCAACTTCCCACAAGGCTTCAAAAGACGTTTGAGTTCTCAAAACTGAATCAATCATAGGTTGTTCTAATGAATATTTGCCTTTACTATTAAAAATGCTGAGTGTCCTCAGTCTATCCCTGGCTAAAGCTCCCAGTACTGGACCTTATTCTGCTTTTCTGAGCTTAAAGAACAGGTCTTCAGAAATCTTCCTTAGTAGGTACTTACTGATGGTGACCTAATCACCTCTCATCTGTATTTCTGTTAAATAAATTGAAACTTGTACAGTTATTCCTGCAAAACAGCTTTTCTCACCTCATGTCATTCTTGTAGCTCCTTTCTGAATCTTATTCATATTTTTTCCATATAAAAATTATATATTTCTACTGTTCCCCCTTGATATGTTTGTAACTATAACAGAAGACTTACTTTGTCCATTTAAATACAGATATGACCGTCCTTTTACTGTGCAAATTTAGCATCGTATCAGAATGTGTTCTCTACTACCTTCCCTCACTGTACAGCAACATCTCTTCTACACAGGGCTAAATTCAACTTTCCAGCAAACAAATTAATTTTCTTAACTCTTCCTTTTGTTCACAAATCATCAGCAAACTGATCCTTGTGTTGTCAGACTTGATGAGAATTATTCACAAATTTTTCAATTAATTAAAGCTGCAGGACTTTACTCTAGTTGGGTAAATCAGTCATGCAGTATTGTCTGTCCTTTCAGATCAGATAAATTATATGAGTAATCAATAAGCTTGGGTTATGTCATATGAAAACTGAATACACAATTTGAAATTGCATTAAACAATAATCAGGGTTCATTTTGGTGAGTGTACAGACCACTGGGCTCAGTTCCTCTAGCATTCGTAGGAAGTAAATACAAAAGCATTGCAAACAAACTCAACCACAAATTCTCTTTGCTTCATAGAAATACTATAGGGATTCTTTTTATATTTAGTTCACTTAGAATTCTATGTGACCACAGGCCCACAAGACTGAATATTGCTTTTTACACCTAAATCTATAGCAAAATACAACATTGCCATCATCACACACCAGGAGAAGCCCTGGTTTAAAGAGTTAGGAGCTCGGGTAAAGTGGTCGCAATGGTGAGCTCCCCCCATGGCAGCCTGGGGACGCTGCACCAGCAGGGCTGCCCAGTAAACATCAGTGAACATCTCCACTTTTTCTCCTTTAACTAAATGTTTGGCTCTGCCTTAAGGATTAAGACAGTTCTGCTGCTATCACTTTTTCTAAGTACCAGGCTTGAGTCTACATCTGCGCAAGAGAGAGACAAAAGTATTTATGGGGAAGACCCGTAAGAATTCAAGCTAAAGACAAACAACTTGCATGAGGAGTAATGGATAGCTTGGTTAGTGTCTCCCCTCCCCTACGGTAATGGCAAGAGAATCTTTAATATTTTTGTTATCTTTTTTTCCTCCCTATTTTATAATCCTCTTTAAAATATTGACACTAATGCTTCTTTCCCTCCTGCTTTTTTTCTGGCAATGACAGTTGATCCCACCCCTGCCACCAGCCTGCTTGCCACATTTCAGTGGTGTACAAACCATCAGCACTTCCCATGGCATCAGTGAAAATGTCAAGGATGGAAAAATATGCACAGCTGGAAAAATAGGGGCTGTTGAAGAGCTGTGTGTTAAGTGTTGTCAGCTGGAAAGTGCAGCATACCCAATGACAACTGGTTGGGATTTACATTATCTTGTAGGAGCCTCCCGTCACCCTGCATCTATCGGGGGCTCCTTCTGTGTGAGGACAAACCTCCTGAAGCTACATGAGGTGCTTAAACAGCTTGGAGTAAAATCCATCCAGAACAGGCTTAGCATAATTCCCGAAGGGACTTTCACAGGCTTTGGGTCCTTTGTCTTGGAAAGGCTTTTAAGGACAAAGTGGAGGAATGCATCCATGTGCAGATCTGCAGTGACTCAGGGCATCACCCCAAATCTCAGGAAGAGTGGAGTCAGCCAGTATCTGAACCCCATG
Source organism: Neopsephotus bourkii (assembly GCF_033783945.1). Taxonomy (NCBI): domain Eukaryota; kingdom Metazoa; phylum Chordata; class Aves; order Psittaciformes; family Psittacidae; genus Neopsephotus; species Neopsephotus bourkii. Next base: position 269,957 of record NW_026901372.1, on the reverse strand, counting down.
GACCTTGCCCTGCCCTAAAATGCCTCTGTCATGCAAAGAGCCCTTGCACTACCTTCAAACAGTCATGGCTGGTGTAGTGTTTTCTTAAAGGAGGTGAGCCCCTGGTGCCCCCAGCTCTTCTAACTCTTGTATCTTGGAGCTCTGCTGGAAACATTTGCCACATTTCCAAGTCTGGAAATACCTTGTGAAACACTAAGCAAGTATCTCTCTGAAGACAGGAATGAAGCGTAGTCTTGACATAGTCTTGATCTCTGTATGTAACTTGTTTTCCCCGTGTGAAAAGCAGGAAAAAGTAACACCTGCTGTTATTAGCTATTATTATTATTATCAGCTACTCTCCTGGAGGGGTGCTTATGGTGCACTGAAATTAAAATTAATATTAATGGTAGCAGCAAATTGCTCTCTCTTCTAGAGTCTCAAACTTTACAAATTGCAACTTCCTAACCCAATGCATAACTGAATTTTAATTCAAAAACTAGACAAATAAAATAATGATACTAATTTTACAGACTTTGTTTACTACTCTTATCGGGGAAGTTAGTATCTCTTTTTCATACAGTCTTTCCTCTGGCAAATTCATCAGACCTTGAAATGTGGTTTTCAAAGCTGGATATTACACATTAACACCACTCTAATATGTGCAATCATTAAGAAAACAACTCAAGCGGAGCAAAGCATATTGATTATTTTTGTGAACAGCGATAACATTGGTGCGTAACACACACAAGTTCTCGCACATGTACATATATACACACGTGTGTTCTTGTAAATCAGCACAGGCACAGTGTTACGGGAAGAGTATGGTTGAAGCCGCGGTGTTGATGGGCGTAGGATTTTGCAGTTCATATGTGCTTTCGTTTTGGTCACGTAACCATGTTTCAGAACAGTATGCTTTTTGTGTATTTTGTAAAACTAGCCCAAGATAGACGATAAACGGAAATAACCCAATAATCAGATTGTCAATGAAAATTCTCAGAATTAAAATTACAAATCCTGGACAAACTTAGTCATCAGTTTCTCAAAACATCTTTGCCATGGAAAGCTGGAGATCTTTGTGAGGTCTAAAAGGCTGATTTCTTACATTTCTTGTCATACACAGTTTCAATCAGGCTCTTTTTTTCTGTTTTCTAATTTCATTTCATCCTACTTTAACAAGGCATTTTCCACCTCCCTCAGATCTTCCCACAGAATCAGTCAGGCAGAAGAAACACTTGAGTAGCTTGTTCAAGCATGATGCCTGAGCTGGTCACAGTAATGTGTCCCGGAGACATTAACCAATTTTGCAGAGAGAAAATAAGGAGAATTTTCAGATAATGGCAAAGTTTAACATTTATCCAAAGTGTATGATAGAAGACTGTCTTCAAAGCCATGTATTACCTCCAAGTATGGTGAACCCAACTAAGTACAGGAAAAATACAAGCAAAACAGCTCCTAAGATTTTATTTTCCACTTGGGAAATTTTCACATCAGTGAAACGAATAGCCGTTTTGCTTCAGTAGTTGCATTTCTTTTGGGGTCATCTTTTGCTCAGCAGGAGTGGACAAGGATGAACTGCGATTTATGGGGCTTTTAATTTTTATTCTTTCATGTTTCTATTTTCTTGTTCAAATATATTTTTATTTAATGGTTTTGAAATATAGCTTCCCAGTTCAACCTCATTTTAGCTTCCCAAAGTAAATGCAATTTATGTGTGGAGGTGAAAGAAAATACAGAAGGAATATAAGTAGTGAAATTTTTCATATTTCAGACAAGAGCAAAATCTTTACCTAACTTGAAATATTTTCCATGCTTGCTTAAAAATCCGTAAAATGAGCAACTGCTCATCAACTTAAGAGTTATATATGCGAAATCTCCTGCACACAAGTCAGGGCCAATGCATGACTGAATATTTCTAAGCATTTGTTAAATTTCCCACTCTGCAAGTGCCAAAGGATTGAAGAGTAAAAATGAGCAAGTGAAGACAAGGTTCCAAGTCACTAAGCTGTAGAGATGTCGCAATCCTTTTGGAGGGAGAGACTGCAGTCGCACTGTAGTGAGGAGAAATCTCACTTGGATCTACAGCCGGCACAGGATGTTAGACTTTTAACAGAAAGAATACAGCAAAGAGAACTGAATGCAAAGAGAAAAAGAACGAGCAGCTCTACAAACAGACCACAAACTTTTACACCAGTACTGTTCACCTAAACGAAACAAAGCATCAGCTGCTGAATTTACACTGTGCTGGTAGTCTGTTGATTTGATATGTGTTTTAATTAAAGAGGATCCAATATAGATGGAAGTTATTTTATGAATAAGATACTGAAACTCTAGCTATTGAGGTAAATATAGAGACAGTGTCTTCCTGTGCACACAGGACTGCTTAGTTATACTGAAACTCTGACTAAACAGATTTAGTCAGCACAGTCAGCTCATAATAGCTGAGGTTCCTATGTGTTAAAATTCAAACTCTTATCAAACACTATAAACACTAGTGGGCAAATGAGATCCTTGTTTCTTACTTAATATTGGTTAAAAATGATTAATTGATCAAACAGCAGGTTCCATGAATCTTTTTGTTTGCTTGTTTTCTTTTTTTTGTGGAGAGTTTAAACCTATCATTTAAGGCATTTTGCACCTGACTGTAATTATATAAATGTAATTTATATTTTTCTTGAATTCAATAAAAACTGGGAAATACTGTGTGCTGGACCAACTGTGCACTAAGCAAAGTCTTTCAGGTACCTTCAATGAGTGATAAGCAAGTTAACAAAGTTAGCCTTTCACTTTCAAAACTCTAACCAGGCCTTAACCAAATAACGTGCACATCATCCCCTTTAGCATTATCCTTTGCTTTCCATAGATGAGGAAAGCAAGGCACAGACATATAACTGACCTGCCTGATGCCGTGGAGTTATTCACTTACGTGGAGAGATCTGAAGGTCAGAAGTTCCTTATTTCTTCAACTGACCACTGCCTTTTTATGCTGCATTTGTCTTTGGTTCAGTTGCTTATATTTGTGGGAGTCTTTCATAGTGCTAAACTGTTCTTGTGCTCCTAAATTTTAGCATTTATGTTAAAAAGCACAATTTCACAGTGGAGGCAAAATTCCATCAGAAAATGATAAATTTCTAGATCTCATAATGCCTTTACTTTCATGATTTCCATGCTTCTGTACCCCGATCAAAATTCAGAAGACCTACTGGGAATATGCAGAAGAGCTGAAGCACCTGAAAGAGTGTTAGACCAAAGGCTTTGAACACTGACAGAAGCACCTCTCCCCATCCCATGGAGTCTGAAGCACAACCTGGTTTTATGTTGGATTTTTTTTTTTCCCTGAAATACTGATCTAAATATTGCATTCACTTCATTTATCCCAAACCTTGTCAAAGAGGATTCTGATCAGAAAATGAGAAATCATATATTACAATGAGTAAACATTCAGTATCTCTCTGTTGCACCATTCAAAACCTCTACAAATAGATAGATCAATTATCCTCTTTTCTAGCATTTTCCTCATCCCTGATCTGTATTTATTCATGGCATATACCGAAAGCCTTTCACTGGTAATAACAAGCTTCACTGACATGCAATTTTTACTGATGCTACAAACAAAAAAGCCAAAATTCTGTTGTCCATTTATAAAATAAATTCCCCAAAGTGTAATTTTTGAGTGCTTATATATAAAACTGTGTTCTTAAACACAGATTTAAAACAAGGTGTAATTTATGTAGCATGATACTAATTTTCAGCCCTGCAGCGCACTGTTAAATAGACACTTCATAGTGGCAATAACAGACACAAAGCAAAAAAACAGGAGGAAACTGGAAAAGGAGGTCAAGAAGAGTGACTTTGTTTTTAAATTTTTTCTACTGTGTCCACATGTCAGTGTGGCCTTGCCAGCTTCCCACAGAAAGCAAGTAAAAGCCAAAAAGTAGGGGCAAACCTGAAAGCCAGTTCCAGGCTTCATCGCTGAACTTCCTGGCTTCCATGAGTTTATGTCAATACCTCAGTAGTAATTCTGATTTATATAAGATAAAATCTTATGGTCTAATAATGCTTTCAAATTTATTTTTATTTTCTAGGATTTTCACAATAATCATGTCACTATAAGAATCCCAATATTTTCTAGAACTGGTAAGTTCTTTTTGAGTCTTAAAATATACATGGGAATATGGTGCTCGCTAAAAACATCCTGTCTTAAATTATGCCACATTAACCTAGAAAATGCTTACTTGATTACTTAAAAATCTTTTTTTCTACACAGCAAAAGGAATGGTTATTAGCAAAAGAAGTGATCAAATTTTGATTTCAATCTCACATGTGAGCATCCTTCCAGTGCACACTGAGATTACAGCTGATTTCAGCATCAGATTCATTGAACTTGTGTGTCATCCTTTCTGATGTTACTCAGACTGCAATTATTATACTTTCTTTCTGCTACTTGGAAGAAGTAAAATCACATGTATCCCAGCTGGTACAAAACATTAAACCAAAGATAACCTACGTATACCAAGGAGGAGGACAGAAGGAATTTTTTTAACTCATATTAACTGGGCATTATGGTGTTTTTTTGCTGGAAGAAATGTTATGCTGCTCATAACCAACAGTCTTCTAAAGGCCATTTACACATCAGCACATTCTGGACTGTTTGCCTCATATACTGCTCATCTAACAAAACCTAAAAACCAAGCAAGGATATATTTTGTTTCACTGCTTCAGTAGCAAGATGGACCAGGATCTTTACCAGTCTCATCAGTGTCTAGCTACTCTCGCACATGAGATTTGTATTTCTCAGTGTCAGTGTCCTTAGAAGAAGAGTGAACACAGCATTCAGAATCATTAGTCATCTTTCATGCTCTGGAGGTCCTTCTCAACCAATTTAGTAAAGAACAATGCTGTGCAAAAGAGACAGGATGGCTGCTAATGACAGGCAACGGTTCAATATTTTATGCCACCTTAAAAAAGTTTCAGTAACTGAAGGTGTTCTCACATTAATTCTTTGCATCAATTATTGACAGAGAATTTAATTTAAAGGCAACTAGTCAGTAACCTAGGGGTACTGTTTTAAATAATTTATAATTGCTGCATGGGTGTAATCATATTGCTATTGATTAAGATCCAGTCACTTCTACCAGTCCAGCATGTCTTATGCTAATTAATTTTAGTGATATCACCTTTTTAACTCTGTATTCCCTGGTAACAGGAACTCATTATTAAAAAATAATTTAATTGGGAGCAATCTTTTAAAGTTTATTTGATTAGTACTTGCTAGGCCATTGAAAAAGTTCAAAGAAAGTTAATACAAGGATAAAAGTCCATCATGGACAGGATAAACTGGAACACAAGGAGGAGGTAATAAAAAAAAGTACTAAAGGGGACCTATACCTGGTCTTTTGGAGTCTATCCATTGAGATTACGGTGCTGGATGGGAACATGGGCAGACAAGACATCATATATTTATTCAGTATCACCAAGGACACAGGTCAGGGACTAAGAAGACAATGAGTATAATAATATCTACTGAAGTCGAAACATTTAGCCTATAAGTAAAATGACACACCCTGGAATTTGAACTTGACACATGCTAGGAACAAACATCCACAAACTAATGCCACAAAGGACATGCAATCTTTGTCCCTGAAGACACCATTATGTAAATTAAATTGAATCTAGTCCACTTTGAGGGTTGCAATCAAATGGGTATTTTTAATATCAATAAAAAGTGAGCTTTCCCCAGAGAATCCAAATCAAGCTGCTTTCTCAGAACAAAAGGAAAATGCTGAAACATATATGCTTTTAGATAACTCAATGAATATAAAACTGTTAGCAAAACCAGTACATTCAAATCTACTCTGACAAATGAACTGTAAGGAAGAATAAACTGATCTGACATTTGTATTCTCTTAGAATAAAGAAACAAGGAGTTTGGGGATAGCATAAAACACCTGGGTATTGGGGGGCATCATTCCAGGAGGCACTGTCCACCGTCCACACCCACTATAACCAGCACTCACTTTAAACCTCTGGGGAAAAACCACCCAAAGATATCAACAAGGACTGTCTATGATTTATTCTGTTCACATGGCAGGAAACAACGATACAGGAGGGTAAGTGGCTGTTGTCTGTTATACCTATGATTTTCATGCATAAAGTCTTTAACATAAATCTGCTATTATGCACAAGTACTAAACAAATGTGATATATGTTCAAAAACAGAGACACCAAAACAACAATTAAGCAAGTATGCTGTTGTTTTTAATATCAAAATTGATGCCCCGTTGATCAACCTCATTGCTAATGTACCTTGAATAATGGCTTTGTTAAAAGAATTGCAACTGCAAAAGGTTGTGTTTGACAGTCACACCTGATAGTACAGACTGTATTTCAAACAGCTTGGGAAAAAAAAAACCAACCCACTATTAAATTTACTGAATACCTTGGCTAGGGTTAAGTATTTTATGCAGGCATCAGCATTTTTAAGGAGTTCACCTTTTAAAAGGAGCAGGTTTTTTGTTGTAAATGGCACTGACACTACAACAAGAAAGTTCATTTCACAAAGATGATTCATTAAGAAATAAAATATTCATGGCTGACAGCTTGAAGGATCGCCATACAGTTTTATTCTAATGCACCTGTCCTTTTTGTCAAGTCCAATATGGGATGTCATGTCGCCAAAGTTTTATTTAGAAATTGTTTGTCAGAGTGAGCTTTCTAATGTGAATGAAAAATTCATTCCCTCATTAAGAAGATTTTCCATGAAATGTCTAGGATTTTCAATGAACACCAGGACATGAACCAATTACTGTTAAACACTTAAAGAGACAGTGTCCTAGCCCACTCAGCAAAACCCTTAATGCGCAAGTATATGGAGAGAACTCAACATCCATCAGGAAAACACAAATGAAATATGAATTTTATTTTGGTTTATGTGCTACTTTCTTCTTTCCACTTTCCTTATTTTCTCTTCTCTTTTTTCTTTTTCTCACTGACAAATGGAAAACCATGATGTTTGAGAGGTCTTAGTCAAATGCATATGCTGAATGATGGGTCTTTCTATATGACCTGAAGGACAAAAAGGTGGCATAAATTTATAGAGACCCATATTAACTAGCCAAAGGGATACATACATGCAAAGCTGACAACACCACTTATTTGTGTTCCTTTATTTATTTAAGTTCTCTTCATTTCTTTTTTTGTCATTTCATGAAAGTTTATCTATGCCATCTAAGCACCTTCAAACCCTGGACCTGGAGAATCATAGGACTAACACACTGCAAAGAAATAGGCATTGCTAAATCACTTTCTAAGGTGCAATTTTCTTTGAATCTCACAAGACTCCCCAAGTAAGTTGAAAAGCTGACTGCATTCATTTATGTAATGGTCTATGCTTCATATAATTGATTTTTAAAACAAAACATTGGACTGACATGTTCCCTATGACAGGTCTCTACAGACATGTACTCTTTTCATCCAGATTTTTTTCATGGTGGAAAATAATTTAGACTTTCAGGCTGTCAGACAATCCATGTGGAGCAGAAGCTGGGCTTCTGGATATCTGGAAATCTTAGATCGCCTTTACCTAGTCTGATTTCTTCCCTGTGTACGAGTGCCTCGTATCAACATGCTTCAAACCTACTCATCGCATGGTGCAGGTGGTCTGTGTAGGTGCAATCCTCCTGATCTACAGGTTGGTCACTGACCACTAGTAACATTCCTGAAGGAGCCAAGCATCCCCAGAGGTTATTAAAAGGTATGAGTTAGTGCTGAGGCTCTCTAAACACAGCCAATGTGTGTGTCTGCAGTGAAAGCCTTGTGCTTTCTGTGATCCACAGAGTGGAAGTCACAGTTTACACAAGACCTTTCTCTCTCGGGTACAAAATATCAGCGCTCAGATAAAAAAAAAACCTCTAATTTTCGGTAATTCAAACAAGTAGCCTTTTTATCCTTCTAATACACATTAGTAGCAATTGGAAATCTTGTAAATTCATGCAATGTAGATTAATCCTACTAATAGCAAGCAGATATCTCAAAACAGTCGTCTATCATGCTGTTCCAGCCACCCAAATTGGGGGTTATGTATATTAGGATTCAGTTTGAGTCTGTGTGAGTGACTAACTTTCCTTCCTTGCAACTTCAGGAACTGTTCTATGCAATCTGTATTTTAGAAAGTACAGCACATTAACTTTGTCCAATGCTACCAAAAATTATTTTCACTGGGAAAATGGTCACGAACTTTTTATGTTCTTTTAAATTCACAATTTTTGTTCTAGACTACAGTAGGAGATATTTTAACAGATTAAGAAATATTTTATTAGCAAATCAATATTAATTCTTCTAATTGGTATAGTCTCAAGAGCGAAAGTGTGTCCTTGTAATAAGCTGAGAGGAAAGTGTTTATTCTAAGCAAAAGTTATTGAAATATTTATAAGACTAGATAACTTAGAAAAGAAAATACTGATGGCAGGAGGCAACACTGACCCATAATGTTTTAGCCGCCCTTTCACTTGTTCAAGGCAAGAAGTTTAAATGGGCAGATACTGTTATCACTAGTTTTCACATGCAATTTTCAGCTAAAATTCGAAGTTCAGTTTATTTTTTCTCTTGAAGAATGGATGCAGCTAGGGCTGCAGAAACAAGTCCATATAAGAACAGAGAGTTTATAATTTTCCTTGAGTAAAATTTTTCAAGTTGTCATGGAAAACTTCCTGTTTAACTTTTAGTTTATGTTCCATAATGCATAATAAGAAGCCAGTTTCTTTAATGGTAATATCTAAGCCTAAGCAAACTGAAGGCAAATGTTAAGATCTCTCTGTGATGTGGTAGCACTGATATGAACCAATCATCCCTATTAACTCTAGCCCTTGTAGTCCATATCCTGCTTCACACAGGTGAATAATTAAAAGCAAAAGGCAGAGGAAATAATTAATAGTTTTGTCATCTGTAAAGGTCACCCAGTTGTGCATAATAATTGTAAAATCATAAATGCTAGGCATTATTATTATAAATGTGTGAAGAAAAGGAGCTAATACTACTTCAAAATTTGTCTTGAAAACCCCTTTCTCATCATATTATTTATGAGGCATACTTAGAAACTACAACTATTTTAGTCCTTGCAATCTGATAGTGCTTTTTCCTTGAAGTAAGAATAGAACGTGCCTTCCAGCTACCATTCTTTTTTAGACACTGATTGTACTATAAGGTACCATAAATTATTGCAATAACCTTTCACCTCTCTAGACCTAAGTTCAAATATTACTGATGTTATAAAGAAAATTAGCTTGTTATTTTAAGCTTAATCACATCAGACACCTAAATTCTCACAACCAATTCAACTGAGGTGCTCTGACTTTAGTAGGCTCATTTCCCTTGTTCAAACGAAAGCCCATCCACAAATCCAAGCTAACAAACTGTCCCTGATTTAGCAATGCGCGTCAGATGTGCAACCCTATCTGCTGGACTGGCCCACTGAAAGCAATAGGAGTATGCAGGGATATAGGAGTATATGTCTACTAAATTGTTGGCAGAACTGAGGGTGCCAGTGGTCAGGAAAGGGTTATAGCACGAGAAAAAACAGTACACAGTGAAACCTTCCATAAAACAGATCAACATGTCCTTGGCTGCTAATATAACATTTTGAAAATGTACTAGTTTTTTAAAGGGCAAATTAGGAGTTCTGAAGCTCTTAAAACTAGAAAACACAGAAAATCAATTAAACTAACATGTGAAGCTTAAATATATCACATTGTAAACTCATATTTTATGCCTCCACTTTAAGTGCACTTAGATGGTCTCCTGGAGGAATTCAAAAAGTGTTATCTTATTTTGTGCCCAAAACCAGAAAAAAGAGCTCCACTGGGCTTGCCAGGCTGTTAAAATTAAAATAGCTGTTTGAGCACAGCATAATATATGAGACGTTTAAGGCATTTTCCCCTAGAATTTTGGTTTATCTTCTTTAGTTAATTTTCTGAGATAAAATCCAGTTATAAATAACCTGGAGGCACTCTCAGTCTGCTGCTTGTGGGATGGCAAATGTTTAATAGCCAGAAATTCTGCCTCTTAGAGACCTCTTGAGGGAATAATAGTACTTTGAAAATTATTCAAAGGAAAATAAGCAAAAAGCATTATAAAAATTATAAAAACCTATAATTATGCAGGAAGTTATACTATATTTACAAGCTAATGAACTACCACCCATAGGCCTTGTTCTCTTCTTAAATAGAAACATAAAAATATTAATATAAACCTCTGTTTTTCACCAAAATTGGTGTTATAAGACTTAAAAGTACATACTAAAAACAATGTCTGCAGGATAAACCCCTTCAGACTTGTGCCAGAACAACAGAGAGAAACAAAACCTAACGACTAAACCAGATGTGGCTAAAGAACTGAATCAGAACTGCCCAGAACTTTTACTTTTCAGTACTCTAGAATCAAGAAAAGTTATACCCTGACAACATGTAAAACAACTGATATACGAAATTAATACTTTCTCTAAACCAAACACTACAATAACAATATCCTGGCTGTCATCCATTGACTATGTATGTCTATAATTGTCACTGTGCCTACTACTAGAAAAGTAGGAGGCAATTCCAAACAAAAATTGAGTCTGTCAGACTAGATACTGTAGGATTTATTCTTGTCAAAGATGTGTAGGCCACAAATAATAATTGAAGTTCAAGCAGCTAAAAAAATTTAAAAAGTTTGTAGAATATAAGAACAGTTTCTTTTTCTTTTTTTTTTTTTTTAAAGGTCTATAACTGTTATAGAAATCTGCAAGTCAATCACCTTGTCAACGTTAGCAAGGAAAACAGTTGAAAGCCATTCTGACAGGCAGAAAGGAACACATACTTGTAACATAATAGAAAATAACGGGTAGAGATTTAGAAAGGAAAAAACTACCTAACTGTTCTCCTTGACTTTTCTGAGGTTACAGAGAAGGCTGATGATGGTAGTGCAAATGGCATAATTTATTTGGATTTTCAGAGTGCCAGCAATGAAATTTAATGTATAAAATTTAAGAGCTATGAGAACAGACAAAAGACCTAATTTTGAGTGATTATCAAGAGAGGGAAAAAAAAAAAAAAAGTGGTGGTTAGTAAGGAGGAATTAACTACACCAGCAAAAGCCCAAATCTTATCTTGTGCAGATAATGACAATTTGACTTGCTACTTTTAACTCAGTACAAATGATTTGACAAGTGAAAGATAAAGAATTCTAAATTAGAGACAATCAGAGCAAACACTTTCTCACAGGGAGAATAATAAAAGCCTGGAAATACTAGAAAAGCATATTTGTTGTCACTATACTGAAGGAAAACACCCACAATTTACTGGGTAGTTCACATTGTTAAAATGCTACGAACTCTGATGGTTATAGTCCTAGTTGTCTTCACTCATACCTCTGATTTTAGAATGACAAAGAGGATCGTTTTTTAGCCCAAATGCAATTGCACTTTTCCTCACTTAAAATAAAATGTAACATAACAATACTGAGCCTTTGATGTACACAGGTTTAGAGATACCTTAAAAACTCCACTGAAGACACCACAGTTGTCAGGGAGTCTCTAATGCCATGGAATGATGAGATTTGCAAAATCCATATGTGCATTTACTTTTCATTGATATTAAGCTCTCATTTATCAACTCAATTCAGTGCTGTGGAACTCACACAGTTGTAAAAGCTTTTGGTTAAACTTCTTTCTCCTTAGGATTTTCAAAATTTCAGTGTAAGCTGTCTGCAGGTGTTTTTTGTACACTGAACAGTGCAGCAAGCCTTTAAGCAACAGTTCAGACATTCTCCCAAATACTCATTAGCTACTGCTAACACAAAATTCAGATGAAGCATTTCCACTACATTTTTCAATTATTTATAATCTGCAACATTAGCTAAAATTGGTAGTAGGAAATCCATTGCCAGGAATGTTTGTATTTGTGCATGTGCATGACAGATGCAAGATCATAAAGTAAACCTTATGACTTCTTCCTTGGACAATGAAACAAACATCTGCTTATTCAACGAAAATATATATAATTCTGAATTACCAAAATCAACCCAACTTTAAATGAGTTAATCAACAGGAAGAGAAGTTTCTGTGAAAGATGGGACTGTACTTTGGAGATATGTAATCTTGGGCTGCCTATCTCTCAATCCTCTTTTACCTCCTTAACAACTTTAGATGCGCAAGTAAAATCTAGGACATTCCATTTATATTTTTAACTTCATATCAGGCATGAGAAAAAGCATTTTGCTGAATGTCAAGGCCACACAAATGTTATGCATTAAAAATGTAGTTGCAAGACCATTCTTTGAGGTATGAGTTCTGTTAATCACATTGCTGTTAGTGGGTATCGCTGGATTTCACTCTAAATAGTTTGTATCCATGCAGCATAGTGTGTAGTTGCCTTTACAATTTTCCCCTCCTTCCTCATCACTACTCAAAAAAAAGGTAGCTATTCACACTAGCAAGGATGAAGGCTGACTGTGAAGACTTGCAGAAAGATCTTATGATGCTCAGCAATGAGGCAATAAAGTGGCAGATGAAATTAAATGTAGATGAATGTCAAGTGATGCACATGGGAAAAAAACAACTGCAACTTCACATGCCTGCACTGAACTTATTCTTAGGATGCACCAGCAAGATTTTGGAATGCTATGAGAACACACTGCTGTGAGAACATCAGCTCAGTGCTCAGCAACAACTAAAGAAACAGGAATCTGAGAACTATTAGGAAATGAATAGACAAGAAAATAAAGGACACAATTATGTCACTGTATAAATTGATAATCTGCCTGCATCTTGAAAACTCTGTGAAGCCAGTACCCTCAACCCGAAGAATTATCACAGCACTGAAAAGATACAGAGAAGGGCAAAACAGTTTATTATTGCTGTGGAATAACTTCTGTACATTATTAAATTCTGGATCTTCTTCCTCACAAACAGATAGCTGACCAGAGACATACTTGTGGTCTACAAAACTATGAGCAGCTTGGATAGGGTGAATAGGAACAAACTGCCTCATTCAGTACAGGAGATGAGTGCCATTAGATAGCACTGTCAGGTTGCAGGCTTGAAAGAAGTAATTCACTGAATGCTTTACGCAATATGAATCTAAAGTGTTAAATGCCTCAAACAACACAATGTGGATGCTAAAAATTTATGAGTAAAAAATTGACTTATCAATGTAAATTACCAGAGGCTGGGAGAGATTTGGGAAAAATTCTCTATTGTTTGCTGATTCCCTGTCTCTTTCTATGGCTTCTGCTGTTGTCATTTGTCAGAGCAAGTATGCTAGACTGGTTTGAACTTTGGTCTGACCCTGTATGGGCATTCTTTATGAAGAACCACTACACATGAAATGCACCATTAAGAGTAAGGGGGAGCTATTGGATTGAAAGGTGGGTGGAGGACCAAAACAAGCCAAATAACCCTGAAGAATGGCTCAATCAACTACTCATCCCTGGAAGATTTATAAATAAGCATGACTGTCTATATGCTATGAATAACACATACCAAAAAAGCCAGGTCAGCCTTTTCGTTTATAATATCCTGCTTTGCTTCTTCACCAAGTTCTGGGCTAACAAACTTTGATTTAAAAAATAAATGCCCATAGGGATTGCACCGAGATCTTTCTTACACCTGCAGCAAAAAACACAAGGATTCACTAGGTCAGACCCTTTCCTACAGGTAAATGATGATGCTAAATCCCATTTCTCTTTGCCACACACTCCAAAGCATTTTGTGCTGCAACCACTGACTGTACCATACCCAACACGATGGTTTCAGGCCCTCAGGGCACAGACTCTGTCTTTTGTTATTTTACTGGAATAAATGTAGTTTTACTGTTTTAACTATAAATGAATCAGTTGTAACAGTTTAATGCAATAATAAGCCTGACAAAGAAATGAAGATTGTAGACTGATGGCAAAATTAACCTGGGCATTATTTACTTGGTTTTGGACTTTGTTTCTACATTTGTGTACACCTCCGGTACACAGATCGTTGCAAATGGAAGCCCCTTTCGTATCTTCTTTTTATCTTTTAGCAAATGTGGGTTCAGCTGTTGCAGGGGACAAGACAGCAGCGCTCTTCGTTTAAAATGTACTCTCTCAATTGACAAATACAGTACAGTTAGCATTTTAGCCAAAACAATCAGATGACACTATCAACACTAGTGCTTCTCCATGGAAAATCCTTTACTTCAATACAGTTACACTGGGGGTGATACACTCTTCTTGTCCCTTCCCTTGAACAGAAGTACACCACTGGCATCAGCAACCAGGGCTGGGTATGAAGCCTTGACATTCTGAACACCCCACCCCACCCAAAATTCTAGGTAGCTAACAGGGGAAGCCCTCAGTTTAACAGCAGTCAAACTATTGGAAAGGCAGACAAACGAAAAACCCATCCCAGAAATATATCTATTTGGGGATTCTGGTTTTGTTATTGATCTTCCCATTCTCTTCAATTAAAATCACCTTAGAGTGAATGTATCACAGTTTTGTGGGTTTGTTGTTGGGTTGTTTTGTTGTTTTGGTTTTTTTTTTTTTTTTTTTTTTGCTAATTCCTCTTGTCATTCTTTTAAAAAGAAAAAAGGAAAAAAAATCAGATAGAAGAGAAAGAGGAAAGGAGAAAGAGTCTTCCTTTCTTGGATTTAAAACCTGTGTTTGAACTAACTTTCAAAAGAGAGGGGTTTTAGTTATCCTCTGATACCAGGTCTGGTTGAACAGTACTCGATACCATTCAGCACCATCTTTTTTCTGAAGAGTGTGTCTTGGTTTACTGCCAATGTCCTTGATCAGAGCACAGAAGCATTTACTTAGGAAAATAACATTAAATGGCAGCCCATGGCAACAATAACAGCTCTATAGCCAGAATACACTCGCAGAGGATGCACGGGTGGCTCGATGGCCCTGAACACTTAAGTACATTTTTTTTTCCTTTCAATTCCCTCTGGTACATTAATTTTTATTGATAGCTTATAGCTATGGCAAGTGGTCTTGGTTTTACTAACTTGCAGGACTGAGGAATATCACTGATGTGGAAAAAAATCCTCAACATAACAACAAGCTACCTGGTCACCAGGCTGTGTGTTTCTATTTTTGATTCACGAGCCTTTAATAAATTCAGAATATACCTGATCTTCCCTCCCACTTGCTCTGCTTATTCATTCATTTCCTTTAAAGGTGAAAAAACTATAATTTCTCTAATTTCACAGAATTGTTAGTTGATTTGCCCTGTGGACCTGGGTGCAAGGTGCAGTCGATTTCGTAAGTGCGCATGTTCTCATCTTATTTCACCTCCCACTCTTAATGGGGTAGCTGAACCCTAAGGAAAATTCTTTAAATGCATAATGTTATGTGGAACTGTAAACCCCAACAAGTTGTAGGGAGAAAGAAAACAAACATTATGTTGTTACAAAGAAATGTTATAGTGCTTAACGCTGTTCCCTTTCTTCTGCATCTTTGTAAGCATTACAAACTTCTGCATCCAGTTTTATCTTAAAAACCTGATCTACAAAAACAAATCAGAAAAAACAAATACTCTGATAGTTTGCATTAAGTAACTGATTTGTAACAAAATAATTGGGAAGAAAAGAAGACAGTACCCTAGTGCAGAGAGTTCTCACTGACCAACCTATAACCTAGTGATTCTAGAGCCCATGCTGGAGGTTATTGCCTGAATTCTGGATCATGCCGAGGATTGTTTGTTTTCCCCCCACTGAAAACTTAGGGTGACATTGTTAATTCTGACTGAATGCTATTTTTGTAATTTCTACATATGTGACAGAAAAATGACCTTGCATTGTTACACAGCAACACAGCTGCATATCAGTAACAAGAAACCTGGAAAATGCGGGAATTGATGAGTAAAGCCTTTAAAAGTAATACAAACATTAATAATGCTAATGATACCTGAAAAAAAAAAAAAAGTGTTTTAAAAAATCAGTGCATCACAAATCTTCCATTACAAAACCTGGAGCTCTTATAAAAGAAGTATGTGAAATTAGCTCTGTCTTCATTTACGGGTTACTGTTCAGTGAAATCACAACCATATCCTCCAATTAACTCTGCACAGGCATGAAAGAAAAGGGATAAAGAAAAAAATATCCCTCTGCATATACTCTGGGCTGAGTCTTCACCTACATTTTCTACAGTGAGTCATGTAGACTTTACAGATGAAACACACTGACAGCACTCATTTCTGCAAGAAACTCATGGTGGCAACACCTCGGTACACCTACAAAACGTACAAGGCACCTAGTGAACATGATTCAGTCTACCCCTGAAGATCTTGCTGAGCAAAACAGAAAGAAGGAATACTGACTAAACTAATATGTCTTTTTCCTCTGCTTCTGATACAGTGCAAGCATTCAGCTTGTGCTATTAGTAGGCTTACTTTAACATTACCGCATTTTGATGGGTATTTGTGTTTGGAGGAAATAATACTGTCACAGAATCTTGGCTCTAGAAGTGTCAGGAGCCACTGCTGAACCACATGGAGCCATAGCATGCTCACCACTACCACCCAGTTGAAGTAACTGCTAGAAGCAGTCATTCCAATGGCTCCAAAAGCACTGAAGTATGCAGATGACTGCTGTAGAGATTGACCTCCTAAGCTGTGGCCTCAGCATGCAGATTCTGCAGGACACACATATCTTCTAACAAGTCTATGCATAGCTGCCAGCATATGAGGCCTTTGGACACTATATTATAAATGAAACACCTCTGACCATGGTTTTATATAGAAGACAGGAGACAAAACTGAGACCAAAAGTGGGGTTTATCTTCACTCCTAAAAAACAATGGGAGTTTGGATCAGATTGCTAATGATTAGGCAAACAAAATGATTTCACAAGCATCTTCTTTACCAATTAAACAATGATTATACAATGTGGCAGAGTAATTACATAAGCTACTCTCCATTTTATGGCATATATGGTGATTAGCACTCAAAAGGAACTCATGTTTGTGCACACTCTGGGTGCACTGCTACAGAATGGGATCACACTGGTCCAACTGCAGGAGATTGTTAAGTTAAAGGCTTTTGAGAAAATGAGAGATATAAGCTCCTTCAACTTAATAATGCATCTAATTTGTATACTCTCATCTTTGTTTTGCCTTTTTCAGCCTCTGAAATGAGGTAATGAAACTCGACTAATCAGCATTTTCAGAGATGAATCTTATCTCCAGGAGCTCTCTGGGAAAAATGATTGAGGCACATGTTTTTCTAGTTCTGATTAGGAATCTGCAGTCAAAAATTATGTTTACATAAAGAAACTTAAATATTATCAACAGCATTTAGCACTGCAGAATTGGTACTAATGATAAAACTGAAGTACTAGTGAATCACATTTAAAATTTCTAATATTTAAAACAACAACAACAAATCTTTTCCCTTTAACCACAAGAGCTATGACTTCCTGATAAAAATCCCAAAGGATTTTCTTCTTCTCTGGAAGGCATTTTTCCTTCTAATTAGGGTGAGGGACTGAGGCAAAGTGAAAGGATAAAGTAGAACCTGACTGCCTTTTGCAGCTCTCACTGCTCTTTATAAACAGCAGAGACAAATTTCCCATGTATTTTGCTATGATTCTAGCACCTATTTACAAACTAGATTCCCAGCCCTTCACCTAGAAAGGTCTGCCAACAGAAGGAGTGACTGTGTATAGGTTAAGCTCTACACTGGCCAAACCACTTGTTTCAGCATAGCAGAAAGGCTCAGAATGACTGACCTGAACAAGCTCAGGACTGCGTCTTACGGCCTGGACTGAAGCAAAGCATTGATTAGGAGTGCTTTTAATAGATTTACTAAATTAATGTTTGTTTGTCAGTCTTTTTGTTCAAGGCTTCCCAATAGCTGAATTTTAAAGCAGTTTACCAGCTCTGAAGATGTTCAGGTCTATAAGTGAGGTTTCCTTATTCATATGAGAAATACTTTTTGACTTAATTGAGAAACATCTTTTATAACAGTGAGAGATAAAGAGGGAAAAGATAGATTGTTCTACAATCACATAAAAAGATCTTGGCAAATGCTTCTGCTACAAAAAGGTTTAATATGAGATAGAGCAGATATTTTGTCGTTTGTTTTCTGGGGTTTTGCCTGGCTATAGCAGTAAGGGAAGTGTTACCATAAACATCATTGAATTGCTAGAGGAAATTTTATTGTCTGACAGATTCACAAATTGAAATAAATCTTCATCCTACCAATACCAGTTTTGCCAAAGTTTCTGCAAAGTAGACACAACACAATATGGTAGCCTTTTGGACAACTTCTGATAAAATTTGTACCATTTGTCTTGAAAAAAAAGGTATTTTTCTTTTTTTTTTTTAAATCTGACTGCAACATATAATTTTAGTCATCTAACACTAAATTAGACACCCACTCAGATTTATTATGATAAGAACATTCAGTAAGCTAATTTCAAGATGATGACTCCTATAAATTCTTATAATTTATTATTTAGTACTTTGGTTTTTAATCATTAAGTACGTGAAGACTTTGTAGGTCAAACCTGTATTAATGAAGACAGTAATCTATTTTTCAAACTCTCTGCTCCTCACCCACCTTTCAAATTGTAAATTAACAGAAATATCTTTAAACATATGTAGAAGAACAAAGGAAAAAAATGGGAGTATTTGCATCCCCATTTAGCTAACCATTCCTGAGACCGTGTCTATTAAATCCATCTCCTCTCAATTTTTGCAACTCTTACCAAAGGGAATGCTGAAATCAAACAAAACAAAAGAAGGTCCTTAAATGAGCAATTTTAATAATCAGAACAGCAAAAATGAATTGAAATTATGCAAACATAAGCATTAAAGTTTTCATTAGATTGTTATATTAGCACAAATGGGGTCATTTAGAAGAACTTTCTCTTGCTGGGCACAGGTTTCTGAAACTTAAATATTAACCATATGAATTTTTTAAGAGGCAAGTAAAGATATCAGAGCAGAATTTCTCTTTTACTCAAGCCCATTCCTGGAGTACAGACTGCCTAATGGATCTTTTATCTGGGGATATACTGGAAGGAGCTCTGCTGCCATACTGGCCTCTGACGACTTGAAATTACCATTCTGATTTTACGCATGCTGGTCCTCAGCATATATTGACCTTTTGCTTCTTATGCTACACCTATTTGCTTTTACATCTAACATTTCATTGTCCTCCATTGTCTGGTGCTTTTATCCCCCATGGGACATTTAATCCTTACAACAACACTGGACATTCTTCTCAGGAATGCATAGGGACTGAAAATCTGAATATACACACAGAGTACAGCATATTAAACTATTCAAGAATGCTGTAAATCAGTTGAAATGTATTTTTAGGAAGAGCTCATATAGCTATTGCAGATCTCACATGCATTTATCTTTCGTCGGCTGTTGCAAACTTAGTGACTCATTTGTTACTGGGAATAATAGTTGTGTCATTTTTTCATGCAATTAATAAAGCTTTGTGTCATGTGTACCTAGCAAATGAAATGCACACAGGAAACAAAGCACTGCAAACAAAATGCATTGCTAGAGCTGAACCAGGTTACCAATGGTTCACCACTTTTTTTCGACACATAACCTCCCTCATAACTTTTTCACTCACAGCAAGAGCAAATACTTCTAAAAAATATTTAATCATATTGTGTATGTATGAAAAAAAAACACTGCAAAACCTTGTATTCAGCCTGTAGACAGACTTCTCAGCCATCAAAAATACATTTGGTTTTGGTGGAAACCACGGGAAACAGAGTCTCACTTTCAGTCAGATATACAGAAAAGTGAATGGAAGGATCTGAAAACAGGAATAAAGAATTTAAAAAGTAGAATTCTATACGCACTGACCGATTGATCCATAGAACAAACCACTGGAAATTACCATATCATTACTATGAGTAGCAACAGGCATTTCCTCAGTCCTCCATTATTTCCACAATTAAAAGCTCTTCCACAAAGACGTAGTGTCTTAGGAGTAGTTTGAGGGGCCCATAAGGGACAGGAAAGGGTGGAAAACAGGAATGGAACTGGGTTTGCATGTGGTCAGGAAAATAAAGGAAACAAATAGAAAACTGAAAGTCGTAATCTCTGTAATTATCTTAGACCCAAGAGGTGTAAATAAGCCACAGTCCAGATGGAGGTGAGGCAATGGCACCAGTCCAGAGGATGGACACAAAAACTAGGAGAAATACAGCTAGTTTGAATTTTTAAATTTTTAAGAATTTCATATTCAAGACAGAATCAGGAAAACATGTAAGAAAGCACGTTAGTGTCATGCTGTGCTTGAACATGTGCACCCTACCTTTCTGCTGGGTTTATAAGGACAACACACTGCAGCAGAGGCAGGGGTTTCTGAATAAGACTAGGTCCACCATTCGTCTAAGCTCAAGTGTGCATTGGGGTCAATCATCTACATGGACAGCCCACAGGAAAGCTTAATTAACTTGCTGCCCAAAGAGCCAGTTCAAGGATCACCATAGACACAAAAACCTCAGCAAACCCTAAACCTGCCCTTGAACATCTTCAGATCTCACTGGGGGGAAACCAAGTGACAAGAGAACCACCACAAGCAGATGTATTTGAACATTATCAGTTTTGCAGGGGAATGGCACTCTGTGTGAGTGGAGATCATTTCAAGGCCTTTAAACCCCACACTGATGTATGAGGAAAGCCAATCATATTAGCCAGAGCCCTCTGGGCCACTTTCTGAGATAGGAAAATAAACCAGATGTATTGTTACCACATAATGTACTGCTGCCAGGAAGTTCAGTTCCTTCCCAAATCCTGCCTGAAACAATGCCCAGTGTGCTCCTGAGCTCATCCATATAAGACTACGTAAGATTAAAATTTACCAACATGGTTTAAAAAGACCCAGGGTTTTCCAAATTTGTATACTAGTACGTTTCACTGGGTGGGTTCTTCCTATTCTCCATTCACTATCACAACCAACAGCAAAACTAATATATCATTCACTTGCAAATCCTCAGCAAGCCTTTTATTAGTAAATTGGTGTAGATGGCTAAATTGATGGCAATGGACTTTGGGGTTATCGTTCAAATCAGCCTCTATTTTAAGAAGCATGTGGGAGAATTCACATTCTAAGGCACGCTCTGAAGGCCTTTGTTTCATCTTTGTCTTAGGTTTCCAGGATAGGCATTCATGAGACAAGGAAAGAAAAACTTCCAGTAAACGACACTCATCCACATCCTCATCTGGAGGGGTCATTTCCAGATACCAAGCAGGCAGCTCCCTTGCAAAGGCCATTTTGTTCTTGGCTTCTGCTACTGAAAGGGTTCCAATCACAGCATTTTTAATGATGCTTTAATACTCCAAAATCCAAGTATTGAGACTATGGAGGCCAAATTCTTTTGTTTTCACTAGAACAAAACTGCTTACAGCATGGCTGATCCTGGTCCGCAGACCCTTGCCTGCTGGGGTCTAGACCAAAATCAACAAATCTTTTTACAAAGGCCACTGCACAGCTGTGAAATGATAACTTCCAGGCACTGCAGATTTGGGTCATATTTGACCTAATGATCTAGAAGAGAAAGTCTCCTTAATCCCATTACTAATGCTCTGACTCATCCAGTTCCTGACTGTAAAAATGTCTGCTAAATTCCTTAAAAAGTTATGTTTTAATCTGAGAATATTAATTACATTTAAAATTATGACTCCACCATGATTTATAACCTCACAGAAACTATTGCATTTCCATATGTGGTTTTGCCATTTTCACTTCTATATACCTATCATTTTCCATTGTTTATTTTCCTTGATTGATGGTAGGGCTTTGGAGGATTCCCATTATGAGCTTTATAATTATCACTAGTAATAGAGAAGCTCTTCCTATTATATTCAGTGAGACTGCCCAAATTATTCATTGTAGACTACTGGTACAGGACTACAAGGAAATAAGAATTTATTTCCAGTCTCAGGCATATGCTAGATAAGAGGATGTATTTATTTCTCCATGTTTCAAAAGGATTAAGGTTTGAAAAAATAAATATCACTTAGCTTGTCAGCATGCAGAACATTATGGTGCCGAGTTAAAAGTCCCTTTTCCTGGGTTAAGTACGACAAATCTAAAAATGGGAGGGGGGAAATCTCAACTATACCTTTGCTCAGCTAAATAAATGAATACTATATATTTTAGCTGTTAAGCAGGTTTATAGAACAGACTCAACAAAACTGGATCTTGGCTTTAACAGTATAATGTGCTTATTTGGAGAAATGCTACAGAATTCCAGAAGTCCTTGACCCTTGGCTATTCCAAGAGCTCACTGAATACATCATCTGGGTTTTGCTTAATTACAGATAATTAGGAAATGTAATTATGCTTTCAGTGGACCTCCACCATCAGAAGTATAGTGGACAGCAACAACATGAGTAAGATACAGTTCTTGAAATAAAAATAATACAGTAAACTTATATAAACAAGCTACAGAAAGACTCGTAAATTTTCACACAAAAAATTAAGCATTTAGCTCTTGGCAAAAGAAGAATATGCGTTTTAAAGGCAGCCAGTCCTTTTGTTCAGAGCATCATTTAATGATAGCTCATTTGCATCAACAATCTGAGTGCCATCATTTTTTTTCTTGATTACTTTGATATGCTAACTTTCTAACATTTATGAGTTTTTATGATTATTTCATATGCTAAAATTCATCCAGGCCACAGATTAGTAGATTATTTTGACTATGTAATCTCTAAGAATTTAAACATTTTCTTCATGTGCTCTTCCTATTCCCCAATCTTCCCATGATTAGGAATGCTGTTGGAAATAAGCTCATTCCCAAAGCAAAATTTACATGGCTTGGTAACGTGGGAAGGCAGCTATTTCACACCTTGATGACTGCCCACCAAAGAAAACAGAAAGTAGATGAATGCAAGTTGACAAAACGGATATAAGGGAAAGAGATCTGATCTTCTAGTACATCGCTTCTGTGCTTTTGTTTATTGTGCTTTAACTGCCTATTATAGCAACTAGCTATAATAAAATAATACACTCCATTAAATATATTTGTTACTTGTAATGTTTGTTCACTGCTGAGAAATATTTCACTGCTTAGTAATACAGCACTTAGGCTTTCACTGGGCTTTGCCCTCCAAAACTTCATGGTAAAGACAGCTGTGAGGTCAGCTCTATTCAGTCCTGAGGCAGAATGTATATACTGCTTTTTCACAGGTCTTTGGAGAATGTTATTGATGCATACCCTCTGTGTACCTGTTGTTTCCCATGGATACTCCTACTCCTCATCCCCAACTAAGGGTTGGGTTGAGATCATTATATATTATCAGGAATGATGGTGACAACCCTCTTAAATGAGGACTGTCTTAGATGCACTCTCAATCTGCGAGGGAATTGTTTTCTGCCATTTGATGACAGCTTTCTGAACCAACCTCCATCTTGCAGGTCAAACACAGGCAAAAGTTACACTCAGTAGTGTAGCCTCCAGCCATTTTGAGGGGACAGAAACCTGTGGCATAGAGGATGTCATGATCCACTGGGGGTCAGCTGGGGTCACCCCTTAAGTAACAGCAGGGTGTGAAACCTCAGACTCAGTGCCCCATCCCTCTACACACACAAAACAATCCCACATCCAGAAGACTTCAGCAGGAGAGCTCAGAAAGGTGCACATCATATGCTCCCAGCACCTCAGGCACCCCCCACCTCCTGTCACTGGTACTTAGTACTGGCACCAGGGGCACAGTCACCTTGGGAAACTGAAGGTGAAGCTTCTAGTTAGGGCAGCAGAATTTTTGAAGACATCTTTGCTTTAACCTCAAGAGCATCTGAAAATACCAACAATTTTGTAGTAGCATTTCAACAGCTATTAACAGAACAGCAGTTCCTAAGTGGGATAAAGTCTTAAATACAGCAGAGGTAGATTGAGTTTTATTTTAAGAATCTAATACTCTACAAATGTTTTATATAAACCACTGGTTTCTGTTATTAAAATATTAACCAGCTGGTTATACCTTAAATATCACAGACATTTTGAATCATATTAGATATACTCTCATCTTTTCCTTAAGTGTTTAGCTCTGCTGCCGTGCACTCTTAAACCCTGTTTGGTTGAGAAGTAACTGCAAGAACTAAGGAGATGTGTGAAATAGCATACTCTGTATCAGCTGCCTATCAGTTTATCCAGCCCTTTCAGAGCCCTTCTGAAATATGCAGTAAGCAAGTATCACATACTACATTTATAAAATAAGTGTAATGTACACTAAATGTAATCTAGACTATTTTTATCTGCATTACATATCTCGCTATCTAATATAAAGTACCCACATTTTATCAGATATAATTACTGAATATATTTACTGTTTGGAAAAGAACATAGCAAAAGATATGGAATTAAGATAAAATGTAGAGGAATGCAAGTAATTCATTACTTTAATTGCCTCAAGAAGCTATGATGATTTTATTCTGATATTAAAATAAGTTCCTTAATTAAAACAGCTAAACATACTGACAAGGATCCTTAAGTCCGTTTTTACCAACAGCAATATTTTGACAATTGTATTTTTTGAAAACACAGCACGCATATTATAAATACTTGTAACAAATTTATTTACAAACTGCAATTAGAGTGACCATTATACCTCCTGAATGAAAACAGTTCTCACAATGCTGTTATACCATGAGCTCTCACTGCAAAGACAACAGACAGTAATTGAACATTTTATATAACAAAATAAATCTGTGCCAGCAATTCTGAACACACTCCAATTGACAAAAGATGACAAAAGTATCACAGTATCACAGTATGTTAGAGATTGGAAGGGACCTCAAAAGATTATCTAGTCCAATCCCCCTGCCGGAGCAGGAACACCTAGATAAGGTTACACAGGAACGTGTCCAGGTGAGTCTTGAATGTCTCTAAAGAAGGAGATTCCACAACCTCCCTGGGCAGCCTGTTCCACTGTTCCGTCACCCTCACTGAGAAGAAGTTTCTTCTCAGGTTTAAGTGGAACCTCTTGTGTTCCAGTTTGTACCCATTTCCCCTTGTCCTTTCATTGTTTGCCACTGAGAAGAGCCTGGCTCCATCCTCGTGACACTCCCCCTTTATATATTTATATACACTAATAAGGTCACCCTTCAATCTCCTCTTCTCCAAACTATAGAGACCCAGCTCCCTCAGTCTTTCCTCATAAGGGAGATGCTCCACTCCCTTAATCATCTTAGTTGCCCTAAGTATGAATAGTGCCCTGTCTCAGTGGAAGGGACAAGTCATGAAAGCAGATAAGAAAGGAGGGGGATAAATATTTACAACTGCAGAGATGCACTTAACCATGATCTCTCTTGAATTTTCATAGCAGGACACCCGAGTGCTTTGAAACATATCCTAACTGAAAGCAAAATTAAAGAAATATGTTTATAAGCAATTCCAAATGTTTCTTGAGATTCCAAGCAAAGGACATATGAATTGTATTAGCTGAACACTTAGGACGAGAAAAGAAAAAAGAAAAATCACATGAAGAAACATTTGTAAATTGGGTATTTATTTTACCTGAAGATTGCTACTGAACTAATTACTTTGAGAAACTCCTTGGCGCTTAGGTAAAAGAAACATTTCTAAGATTTTTCTGAGTATTCTCTGTGGAAGAACCAGCACTTCCATGAACCTTTTCCAAGTGTATATTATTGAACTGGAATTTGCGGCCTTGCACTGACATTTTTAATCCTACATGCAGACTTTCTCTTACAGGTGAACTGGGCTTTTGATGGCCGTGACTGAGCAAAGGAAACAGCAAGCCATAGAGTATTAACTAGAAAGTGTCTCTTATCATATATATTACAGTATTTAAAAAAGACATATTTATACATAAATCTATATTTTAGTATACATATATAAAATATAACATACTCCAAAAACAAAGACATACAAACAACAGCATTTAGGATATGATTAAAAAGGGTGTAAAAGAAGAGAAGCCATCAAAGAAAACATATAATTTATTTTCCCATCATACTTCAACTCTGTACACTGTATAATCTTTTAGATTTTCACAGACTGTACAGCAAGATGTTTGGGTTTTAGGCTGTTCCACTGATCTGCTACACTTGTTTTTATACTGGGTCCTATATTTTTCTTATAAAAAGTTTCCACATATAATAAAAGTGAAAACACTTTCATTTTACAAAAGGATTGTTCTAAGTACAAAGTGTTGTCTGCTACTCACTCAGTGGAGCTCTATTAAACCCCACAATTTGGCTTCAGAAATAAGAGGAGAAAAACCTTCCTGCACCTCAAAAGTGCACAGGCTTTGAGCTGTGTCAAAGACCTTTGAACAAGCTTTATAAATGACATCCATATTTGTCCATTTTTGACTTAAATTGCTTTTGGTTCAACTGCATGCAGCACTGAATTGCCTTGATGCAATGTCATATGGAATGACATAAAACACTGAAAAAAGCAAGTTGCTGGCTGGGATTAGGAAATAAAGGAGTCACGGCCCTCGTTCACTTCAGTAAATGTTGGAGGAAATGAAAATGAAACTTCTGCGAAGAGGTAATCTCTTCAAAGCTCGATAAGAGCAGGTGACATTTTATAAGTCTCAAGTTTTTCATGTTATATTTAGCAGGTACAATGAAACAATTTACATACAGTCCAAGGTTGCTCATGTTCCTTTACCTTTTTTTCCCAGAGTAGAGACACATTCTGCAATTCATTAGGTTCTTATTGTGCAGCCTGAGCTTTAAATTCAGTTTTACCCTGAGCGAGGAATCTCCCTCACCATCTCTTTCAATGAAGCAAAGGCAAAGGTGAGTCCCAGCATTTGGGAGGAATGTTTTCACCTGCCCCATTCCTCTTTCTACCAGTGGCATAAGCATTTATTTAAGCTTGTAAATATGCACTTTATACATTGAAATGCCAGGTTAGTTTCTTAAATGAAGGACCGGGCATCCAATTTTGAGTTCCTGGCTTTGAAACCGAGCTTTTCATTAGCATTTCCCTGTCCTTTACCCTTGATTTTGACAATTACTCTCATATAACTACAGAGACATCTGTACTCCCTTGTGATTTTTCTCATCCTCTAGGTATTAGCCTTCTCTGCCCTCCTTTCAGCTCCCGTTTCAGCCTCTCACCCCCTGGACTCCCACATGTCACCAGCACAGGCAAACAAGCGTTTGTGCAGTCGTACCTCTCCCAGCAGAGTATTTTGAGTGATGTAAACCAGGTGCATCCCAAAGCTGTCCCTAGGACTGTGCAGAATGACTGCAGTGCAGAAGCACTGCAGGATTTTTCCTTTCATGGAGTTATTTCTCTTGTGGCAGTCCCACTGCTGTGCCCTAACTCAACCAGCTATCAGAAAAACCTTCCTTATTCTTCCTTCTCCCCTACATCACTTCTCTTATCACAGGTTTTTAAATGTCGCAGAGAAATTCTTCCAAGAGATGCACAACATTCGCAAAAGCAATTACTAATTTATACAACATCCAACTTTCCATGTATCCTGTCAAAAATGCTGATGTTCAGGAATCCCACAATGCAACTGGAAAGGCATATAGTCTTCTGCATACATTTTGGTAACATCAGACAGGAATGTCTCTTGTGAACCTGAGACTGAGGGACGTATTAAAAGCACTTGCAATTTGGATGCTGACTGCATGGATCTAATTGCGGTAGTTCACATCTTCCATGTTTTAGGCAAATCAAAATAACCCAGGAGTCTATTCATTGAAATAGAAGGCATTTTTTAAAAGCATGTGTCTTGCAGCACACAGAAACATCTATTTCCATGAAGTCCCAAAAGGTTTTATGTTTTTTTAATCATCAATAAAATATTCCAATATTCAATATATATTTAGTTTTGCTGTTAAAAAGTCCTTTTGGAATAAAGTTTAAGTACATTATATAGAATGCCCATTAAGGACAGACCTAGCTAATAATTTGAAAGAAGTTTATCACATCCATTATTTTACAGATAACCTCAAATTACCTAGAAATTGCAGTAATTCCCACATAACTATCCCATATTTTTTATTCATACTGAGATAAAAATCAAGACAATTTCGTTGGAATAAGCTTACAAGCTAACATCACTTCCTTATTTGTTTAAATACCTTTTTAATAGTCCATGGCTGCCTAAAGCTTTACAAACATCACCTGATTCACATTTCTCTCTTCTCAAGACTGGGATCGGTAGGTGAGGTTAAGCCCTATAAAAAAGGATGGAGCCAGGTTGAGGTCACACATTTTTAAGGTTACAGAGGCTGAATCTTGTAAATGACGCTGAGAAAGAGACGCAAAACTAGAACCTTGACCTTTTCACTATCATGTAGTGATTATATTCAAGTGCAGCAGTATTTAAGGAAGAAAAGGTTTTCAAGCCAGATAGATTAAAATATTTTCATTTAAAAAGCACAGGTTTTGGTGTGTTTTTGTTTTTTTGTTTTTTTCCCCTCTGGAAGTAAAAAGTCAGAATTTGGAATCATCCTTGTACTTCAGTGAACATTTTTCAAATCATCCTAAGTGTGGATTCATACAAGTTTCATTAAAAGCAGTTTTCAATTGCTCTGGAAAGTTTGCCCTCTGCTTCCTGTAAAGCAGGCGTGAGGTTAACAGGAGAATGAGGACATTAATAATTTCCAGCATAAGGATCTACATTCAGTGTCTCTAAAAGGGTGACTACAAGCTGCACAAATGCTTTTTTAATAAATGCAGATATTTATAATACTATATTATTATAATAGCAAGAGGGTTGTTGAACAAGATTTGTGACAATTTGAATGAACAGAAATGATAACTAACGGTCGTATGCTAGCAGTTTCTTTTTGGTGGATTTTGTTACACTAATATTAAAATAAAGAGCCTGACTTTAGTCAAGACTGATAACTGTACAAAATTGAGTAAGAAAAATAAATTCAAGAAGAAAAAAATTAAACACTACAATGCAATGTACTATGCCCATATATATTACACACAATGAAATACGGATAATTTATTTTGGAACTCAATAAATATCTTCAATAGAATGACTGATTTTCAGGAGTCAGTAAATATCCTTAGTCCGATATTTAAGATGGCAGCATCTTCAACACCTAATAAGAGTTTTATCAAACTATATTAAATTTATGTATTAAATGAATATCTCAGAGACAAGCAGTTCAGATTTGATCACATGTATTTTATTAGGTACAGCCACAGCTTTGTACATCTGCATATTCAACAGCAGGATTAAGCTAATGCTGCGAATGGAAACCAGATGAAACAACCACTTTGTTTTTGTGAAAATGTATGTCTTTTATATTGATATTCTATTTCTAAGACAATGAGTAGCAGTTGTTAGTGATGAAACCCCACCTCCTCCAGCTGGTAAGTGGTCCCTATGTGAGAAGAGGAGGCAGGTGATGGGGCATTTTTGTGCGCTCAGGGAGAAATACAGTGTGGGGACATAAGCAGAGGTTTTTGCTAGAGGAGAGGTGTGTGTGTCCAAGGCTGGCACGGTGCTGCCGGTCACACACAGACAAGCACTGCCTCTGCCTTTACACTCAGCTCTGCCGGGAAAACACAAAGCGGTACCATGAGGAGTACAGCACTTTGAGATTTTTCTTTAACCTGGTCTCTAGCAAGAGATACTTAATTCGAAGCAGACATGTCCCAGGTACTCTTCAAGGACCCCATGACTCAAGTGAGACCTGTGTGAGTGTGTGAAAACTGGGGACTAAACTGTGACACATAGATTTTCACCTAGAAAAGAAGTATTAATGTAGATTTCCTTCTGAAAACATGTCTATTGCAAGTAAAGCTTATGCTAAAACTAAGGACAATAGAAGTTCACAAACTAGTCTCAACTCAAACAAATAGCAATGGGATTTTGCATATCTGTAGCCGTGCACTCTTTTTTCCCCATGGTAAGCATATGGTTGCATTCAAACACAGGACATTTTTGCCCTAGCTATGTCACAGATTTCAGGAACGGCTTTGCATAAGTCACTTGGCCTTTGTTCTGTTTGAACACTGCAGAAAAAGCTAGCCTACTGCATTTATTTCCCTCTTTCTTTGTAGCAGGGAAATACAATACTCACACTAACATAATAATTTATGTATCAAGCAGATGTGAAAAAGACAAGATCATAACCTTTACATCCAAATCCTGTTCCACTAATATTACTAACATCCCATCTAACATACTTGCTTCAGTACAGTGATACATTTGTTTGCAATGATTGTTACACTGCTTTTGATTAATAATTAAAGAAAGATGCCTAACCCAGGAGGAAATCTTACGGAATGACAGAAACATCCATTTATGATGGCAAGGAGGTAAAGTAGTACAGCAGTCCCAAGAGATCAGCCACAGCTCAGATGTTACCTCCAATACATGCTGATGCCATCCTGCACTGTCAAATAAAACTGAACAGCACAATAGAGATATGTGACCAAAACTGTCAGCACTGATAGGTATTGCAGAAATTGTATTAGGAAAATGGATGTACCGAGATTCAATTTTTGGATTGCGTAAAGGTTTAATTTGGTGACCTTGTAAGTCTCCTGGTGGAAGAAGTGAGATATCCCACCATATTAAAAGAAAATAAAAGAATAATCCATTTTCTGGTGATGCATATTTATAGTTTTATTTGCAATCTAGCTGACTGAAGATAAAATCTAGCCTGTACAACACAATTCCTCTTTCTTTCAGTTATCCCTTCTTTTTGGCACACAATGATCAGAATTGCTGCTTGTGATTCCTCTGCTTGGGGGGGGAGGAAGGGAAACTGATTTACAGTTTTCTGATAACAATGCCAATGGTTAACAACACATTTCCCTACACAAAGGCATCAAAAATACCCTAACAAAACAAAACTTAACAACTAAATCTACAGGTGAAATGGATGCAAATGTAATTGCCACTTATTATTACTTTGGACTTTTAGCATACTTGTACTTAATTTGTATCGTACCTACAGGGTCTGAAGACTTTGCTACTGAGGCTATAGGTAGACAGTCTTAGCTGCATAAAGACTGTTTACCATGTGCAGCTTTTCATGGGTAGTGCACATCCTCCAGCTGCTCATCACTGCCTCCCTGCCTTTTCTCATCATCATAGGCTGCCAGTCCCACAGGCTGCCAGCAGAAAAGTTTACAGTAAAACATACTCTAATTCATTCCAGTCTTCTGGGTTAGTGTACTCTTA
Organism: Neopsephotus bourkii; assembly: GCF_033783945.1. NCBI lineage: Eukaryota > Metazoa > Chordata > Aves > Psittaciformes > Psittacidae > Neopsephotus > Neopsephotus bourkii. The sequence continues at coordinate 238,841 of NW_026901372.1, read as the reverse complement.
ATCTGAGCTAACATTCCCACCTCATCCTGTGTTGCATGGTGGGGTTCAGTTGCCCCTGGAGGAAATAGGACAGCAAGGGAGGAGGAATTGAAGAAGGAGAGAGTATTGTTTTCACAGTCTGTCCATCCACAGCCTCCCTCCAAGGGCACTGATGTTACAGCGAACAAAACTTCCAACCCTTCTAAACACATCCATCATACACATAGGCTGCATTCGCCAATTTGGTGTGATGTATGAACCCAGGATTAATCAGCAGCAGTGGGGGGGGGAAGGAGGGAATCAAACACATCAAAATTATTTCAACCACCTGCCCAATACCTCTTGATTGTCAAACTACATCTCCTGCCTGACAAATGCTAACAAGATTTCACATTAGAAAAAACGTGCTGTTGGTGGACTTAAATCCCACTGTCCGTAATGTTCTGCTGTTGCCTTTTTTCACAAGAGCACTTAAGCAACAAAGTGATAACACCGTGTAGAAGAACCAAATTTATCACACTTCACCACAGCCTTCTGCACTAACATGCGACATAACAAAACAGCAGACTCAACTGTATCTTCTTTCTGAGTGATCTTTTAACACTTTCACAGCACCACTTCTCATGCAGGTTTTGTCAATGACTTTCAGAGGGAACAAGATGCTCCCTCTTCCCCTCCTGCCCTTCCATGGACACTTGCACAACCACTTATGGCTGCACAGCAAATGCACTGGGGAATAAAAAGTCAACACAGGGCTCTCTGTTAGTTCATACATTGTTTTCAACAAGACTGCAGAGGTGAACCTGAAGGTAGCTTTCGGCTTTGGAATCAGAATTTGGGTTATTTATTTATGTGCAGTGATAGTGATGAAAGACCCAGAGGACAGCTTCTCATTCCCCTTTACTACGGCCTGTTAGATCCAAACATAGCAAACAGCCAGCAGACACACCTTGCCGTCTACAGCAAGCACGGGTAACACTGATGTGCCCAGATCTCTTTAGAAAGAAGATATAATTTGGAAGTAGCCTTTGAAATAGTTATCATACAGTCTGTGTGTCCCATATGACACGATACTGAGCCCTCCCTGATTTCAGAGGTTACTGCGGTTTACAGCTACGCAGTGTCACATATTCATCCCCTATGAGTCCACTAAACACGTTATCACAGGATAAACTTACAATGCAGTAGCTTCAAATCACAGTACATTTGTGAAGAGCTGTTACTATATCCTTAATAACAATCATCACAGATGGATATACTTATCCGTATAGAACAAGGAGAAAGATGGCAGTGATGAACTAGGAAAGACGACAAATAAAACTCATGACAGCAGTAAATATCCCATCCTGGTGTTACACAGAACAAAAGGCTTGTTAGCATTTAGTCACGTTTCATTATCTGCTTTAAAAAGAAGTATAAAATTGTTTCCAAAATTGCTATGAATGAAAGTATGAAACTTCATATATGATTTCAAGACTAGGAATATGAGTTTGCACGATGCCATTAAAAATAAACAAACAAACAGGAATGCAGCCGTCCTGGGATCCCTTCTGTTTACTGATGTTGGCTATGTTGTGTTTCCAAGTGGAAAAACACAAGCCCTTTTTAGAACTATGCATTTCAGAGGGAGGTGGAATAGAGATCAAATTTAAACAAAAAAGAATAAAAAAATTAAAAGTGCAATTCTGTATTTGAAAGCTTTTGCTTTCCAATGCAGTCACAATTCTGTATGTCTACTTGGTTTTTAAATAACTTTATAATCAAAAAATAATTAAAACTGGCTGCTGTGTAATACATGTCCTGTTCTCATAGCATTTTTATATAAAGTCTGCACTTATTTATATTAACAATGTTAAGTCTGTATGACAGAACCTGCCTGGCAGTTTACAATTCTTTATTGGCTCCTTGGTTGTTAATATTTTAATATTCATGGATATTTTCAACCTTTTATAGAATTATGACATTAATAGTGAACAAGATATAAAGTCTTTAAATGTAATACTTAAGTTCTGAATTATCATGGCTAAACCCAAAGGATTTCAAAGTCATTCTTATGTGTCTCAATTTTTCTAGCCAACTTCAGCCTATTTATTTAGGTTTATGCAACCTCCCAAGACCCTGACAATGACTAAGCACAATAGAGACAGTTAAGAAGGGCGTCAGTAGAAAATTAACTGTGATTTTGCTTATTTTTTGTTGGTTTAAGGCAGAACCTTCACCTTATTTTAATACATTCTTATTCCCTACCTCACAATTCAGATAGAATGAAGATATAATAACGTGATAATCGAGTGCCTTCACAGAGCCCACCAGTGCATTACAACTCCAACATGCAGAATGCAAACATCTGCTGGCATCATTAAACCATTTCTATACTCTACATACCAAGACTTGACCCTGTGACCATTTCTACCATTAGATTTGAATGACCTCAGCAAAAGAGCTGAAAGGCCAGAGTATTAATTCACAGAACCACAAGCTCAATTTAAGATTTAATTTGAGATAACTAAGAGCAACTGAAAGTGTATTCAAACTTATAAGTGCGGAATAAAAGATCTTACCCTGTTTTTCAAGTTAAATATAAATTCAATTATTTTTAACAGATTTATTCACAACTTTACAAACAAGGCCAGGGTTCTTTTAGCGTACCTCCAGCTTAATATCTGGCAATATGATGCTTCTGTCTGGCTTTTTTTTTTTTTTTTTTTTTTCTAATTTATGAATGTCTTTCCTACAGGGATTTTTCTGCATTCTGATTATATCCCTAAGGGGTAAACCACTTCATTTTTGAGCGATTCCCACCATACAGCTCTGAAATGTTCACTTTCATTCTAACTAAAATTAGCTAAAAGCATGTTTGCTCAATCATGGTTGGTTTACATCTAAAATCTTAATATGGACAATTAAAATATCTGAAAAGCCTACCATACAGTGCACGACAAATTATACAGTGTTGAAGATTTTTCTTCATCTGGATCTCTGGTATCTCTTACAATGCAGGTTTCACAGACACATTACACAGGCACACACTTTATGGATATTACCATGTCTGCTAAACTTTACAACTGACAGAAACACAGAGAGACAGTCTCAGTTCAGAGCTGTGTGACAGGTCTGGTCTGTGTACCTTCATGTCACCTGCTCCCTGACCTCGACAGATCTCCTGAAGATTCATCCTAATATCCTAATCCTAAATCTATTCCACGCATCTGCTTTATACTTTTGAGTTTAAATTACCCTGCTTATTACAGCAGCTCGCTCTGTGTTGTGGTGCTGAGATTACACATGAATCATGTCATTGGCCTGGGTGCAGGATAAGAACATTAGTCATGACCGTTAGTCATGGGTGACATTTCGGTGCTTGTTCCCACCATGACAGAGCGCTGCTCTGGGGAGAAGGCAAGGTAAGCAGGCATACAATAACACAACCCTTCCCATCAAAGAGATCACTCCTGCATTCATAAGGACAGATACAAATACCTTCCACCAGCAAACTTGGTTCAGCTGAAGAGTTCTGGCTGGACTTTGCCACTACAGAGCAGTGCAAGAAGAAGATTTTGTCCTTCATTGCTTCACCACCTGCGTATCGTCCCTGAGTTTGCTATGGAAGATTGCTATATAAACTCTTGGATCACATCTTTACTTGTTTCATAACTAAAAGTAGGTACAGAAATTATATAGCTATGTCTACACTGCCCTCAAAAGCAATTTTATATCACATTTTAAAACCACTGTCCTTAAGCCAAGCATTTTGCGGATGAGCAACTGTACAGCCTGGTGAGCTTTGCTTATGACTTTAGTCTAGGACACAAGCGAATAGAATGCAATGTATATTAGGAAACTGGAAATCACTGGTGAGAAAAAAGGCATTTTGATGGAGTGAGAGGAAATCTTCACAAAATTAGAGTGATCTATTAGTTCTGTGTGAAAATGTTTTCTAAATTATCAGGACACAATACACATGGAATGAAAATACTAATGAGGCACAGCTAAATTCACAGCTCCTTAATGTCGCCAAGGTGAGTGCAACAGATTTAACACAGAAATAATACACAGATATTTCAGACAAACAGCATCCTCTCATATGAACACCATGATTAAGATGTAAGGGGTCAGGCACAATACTTGTTTACCTGAGGAGGAAAGAAAAACAGGTATGCAGATCCATTTAGCACAATATCATGTGCAGCATATCCTACTTTTTCTTTCCGCCTGCCTTCTCCCTTATACTCCTCTCTGTTTTTGAAGAAAAACATTTATCACTTGCTCCTAGGTACAGAAAGTGACTATGGCTAGGTAGGGCAGGTTAAAATTTTCTTTGACTCCTCAGCACATTTGTCATGCAACCTGTCTGCCTGCCGAGGAAACCTTTTCACCTCGGGCTTATTGTGAAGACATACCCCATGAGAAAGGAATAAGGTGAAAAATGATGATGTCACTAGGTTGTTGCAAGGTTAGCACATCCTTAAATGGAGTAATGGTAAACGAAGCAGCTGCTCGGCTCCCTGCATACATGACATTCATCCTCCCATCCTATAAAAGTGCAGGACTCAGTGAGGACTGAGCACAAACTACTTGTTGACATAATTAGTGCTGGCTCAAGGGCTCTTTTTAATAGCCAAGTTGGCTGTATTTTGCAAGCTTTCATTGGCAAAATTCAAGTAAAGTTCAGCCAAGTTCTGTATCTGTTTCACTTTGTGTCTTATGTGTTTCCCAACTTGGAAAAAAGAGCCAAAATATCCTGGAAGGTTTTCAGATTTGTGGTGGTTGGTATTTTAAGATGATACTGGCTTTTAAAATATACAAACAGTTTGTAGGAGGTGTAACACACTAGAAGGGGATAGAGATTTTTAAATCACGAGAGAAAAATATAGGAATAAGATTAATTAATGAGTCTTGGCTTGTTAATATCTCAAGAGCAGACTTTCTGCATGAAGAACAAGGCTTTAAATCTGTTATCCTTAGAGTTTTTCTCTATCCATATAGAGACACATCTCAAATGAAAGCAAAGAATCTAAAGACACCATATTTACATCATTTCTTTTCTTCCTTAGTTTCATGAAATGTTGACAATTTGTAACCAACTTGACTTTTGAAGTTTCATATAATTGTTTTTTGATTGTGGGACAATGAATGTTTATTTGCCTTCTGTGAAAAGTTTGGTCTAGTTTGACAGAATTCTTCAGTCCATAACTTTTAGTTGCTCATAGAAAATAATTTATGTGAGAAGGGTTTCTTTCCCCCAATTTCTTCATATTACTTCAAGTCTGCTCTACTTTGCAAACAGTTCCTAAATGTCTTGGTAAGCAAAATTAGATAATGTAGTTTCATACTGCAATTTTAATTTAAAGGAAAGGAAATCAGTTAGCTGTGCAATTACACTAACTGCAATGCACATTCTGTTACGTTGCTTGGTGGCAATAATCCACCCTTGGGTCATATTCAATTGTTTCACTTTTATCAGTGACATAATGGGGTATCCTATTCCACACAGTAGTTCATAATGGTTTTACTAAAGCATGCTCACAACTGTTGCAAATAACATATTCCATGCAGCAAAGACCGTGTTTTAATCACAGAGCTTTTTCTTCCTTTCTGTTTTTAACTCCATATACATTTTCATGCTGCACATAAGTCACAAACAAAACCCAGAAAACCTTTTAAGGTGAAAAATCTCCCTAAAAACTCCCAGTTTCGCTCCCACTTTTCTGTTGTTTTTTTTTTTTTGTTTGTTTTTGTTTTTTTTTTTTTACATGGCAACATTTGTGACTTTCTTTGTACGATCTTATTTTCTACTTTCTTATCCCTGCTACAGATCTGCCCCCAAATGCTGCTGAACTGAACTTCTCGCTGACTGAAATAAACACCAACTCAAGCACACAGTGTACTGAAACATGGCACAGTTAGAAAACCAGGAAAAAAACACACACTTTTATATAAAGAAAGGAATCTTTGTGTGCTTTAAGGTAAAACACACATGTATTAAATATGCATTTCCTTATGCAAAATCTTGTATATGTGTATATAATTCTGTATGTATTTTCTGGATTTCAGAAAAAACAGATTTCAATGTTACGACAGTATTACGCTCTTTATAAAAATGTGTTCTTCGGCATCTTCCTTGTGATTAGTAACAGGCAAATACATTACAAGTGGGTTTCTTTTGTTTGATGACCAAAACTATTTTGAAAATAGACAATTTGATATTGTATTTAATTAGACTGTGTCATGATTTCTATATTGGGTTTGTCTAATACATTGCAACCGTGAAAATCAAGCAGATGCAGAACTCATGCTGTTGTTGCAAACCCCTAGAACTTGATGGCATGTTTTGTGTTTTGCACCAAAACACCAACTTCTCAATTAGAAACAACACATTATTTTTTTATTCCTCATCCCACCGAGAATATTACGCACTAACCAAACATAGCGTACATTCATAATGTCTGATATGAAAATCACCCAATAAAAAATATCTGCTAACATTTATGCAGTCATTAACAGCAGACCTTTCCTCTACGTAGACAACATAACAAAGCTCATGGCATATCTCAGGGTTAACAGCAAATAGTCAAATTCTTGAGATAGCATGCAATTTTCGGGCTTCTTTAATAAACTCTGAGCTACGTTTCATGCAGGAGAAGACAAATGTCCAAGAGAAGAATGTGTGACTTCATTTTCACTGAAATTTCTTGATAAGTAAAAAGAAAATAAATAAAATAAAATAATAAACTGAAATTAAGAGGTTGCTAAACAAAATCAACACTGATTGGCAGAGAAAACCTGTGTACATCCCAGAGAGCAGTCCTGGAAACTACTATGTAAACTAAGCGATGAGCAGGTCACAGAGACTGAACAGATTCCATAGACGGTATATCATGTAAGTTGTTTACTTGTATCCCACAAGCCTATGTGTGGTGTTGTGTTTGGTGTTCCCTATCAAGAAAACTTAGATATGACAAAAAAAGTCTTCCTGAAAGGTGAAGGCTGATTTTTTTTTTTCAAGACAACTTTTGGTGCAGTCTTTTGTGACACTTTGTGTACACTGTTAAGACGTAAATACAGACTGCAGTTTTTCACAGTTTGCTTTGCTCTGTGCTAGTTAAACTCTGCTGCCTTCCTGGAACTAAAAAGGCCAATCACCTTGACTTGTAACTCTCCACTCAAACATCTGCAACAAAGCACAGTTAGCTTTAATAGAGTCACCACAACCTGCAGGGAAACTGGGACCTGCCTGGCAATTCGACAGGATCTCTAGGGAATCATAGAATCATAGAATAGTTAGGGTTGGAAAGGACCTTAAGATCATCAAGTTCCAACCCCCCCCGCCATGGGCAGGGACATCTCGCTCTAAACCATATTACCCAAGGCCTCGTCCAACACTGCCAGGGATGGATCATTCACAACCTCCCTGGGCAACCTATTCCAGTGCCTCACCACCCTAACAGGAAAGAATTTCCTCCTTATATCCAATCTAAACTTCCCCTATTTAACCCATTACCCCTTGTCCTATCACTACAGTCCCTAATGAAGAGTCCCTCCCCAGCATCCCTATATGGCCCCTTCAGATACTGGAAAGCTGCTATGAGGTCTCCATGCAGCCTTCTCTTCTCCAGGCTGAACAGCCCCAACTTTCTCAGCCGATCTTCATATGGGAGGTGCTCCAGTCAACTGATCATTCTCGTGGCCCTCCTCTGGACTTGTTCCAACAAAGAAACCTGAAAGAATAATGTGGGTGGATCTTGGTAAAGTCCCATAAAGCCTATTTCTATTTGAAATGGTTTGTGATGACCAACATGGTAAATCTCAGTCATAAGAAACTAGACCATTTGCCTCTTCAAAAGCAGTGTCACTTGGAAGACTGAGTTACAGATTAATTAGCTGCACTTCATGCAAAGTAGATTACAACAAATAAATGCCTTTAAATACAAATTCAACTGAAGAACTAAATAAAACCTTTTACATTAATTGTTCACTCATTTTGCCTCATCTTATCTCTGCTGTACTAAGTATTGCTGCATCCTTAAGAATTTTACTTTTAAAAATAAATCACAGAATATTTTTGCAGGGGCAAAATGGTATGAATGCTGATAAATGGTTGAGAGTAATATGATTTGTGTCATTATTAGAGGATGCATGCTTACTATCAGAAGTGCTTTCATGACAAGGAAGGTATTGAAATTCAAAAATGTTTAATAAAATGTAAACCTTATAATCTTCCAGGTATTTATCCTGCTGCTAATTACTTCCATGGGGCCTGGCACACATGTAGAAGAGCAATGGATATCAGCAGGGAGCATTTGCTAACTCAAAAAGTTAGAAAGACCGCTTTCCCTAGAGATAAATAGCTGCTAAATCTGTCAACTTAAACCTTAATGTGTAACATCTAAAATAATCTCTATTCTTCTAACAGACAGCTTGTATGAGAATTAACGCAGTAGAAATCTGGTAGACAGCAATTGGCAAGAATTTAACAGATACAGGACTTCAACCAATTCAGCTTGACCAACAGTTCTGCGAGGCTGTTGCCAAAAATGACTGCTTTGCAAACGAAGGCATGATTTTCTCAGAATATCAGACCACTTTTAGCTAAAGTTTTGAGTGCTGGAGCTTTGTCTCACAATACATTTGCTGGGAAATTATTTGTATGGATAGATTTCTGCATGAGTGCGTGCATCCATCACGATACATGCACCTGCAGACACACTCCCAAAGGAGCTTCCTACTTCAAACACATTGGTCAGATTAGTGGCAGCTCACAGTGTTGCGCTGTTCAAAGTTATTAGTGTAAATGCATATTCTTTAAATATAGTACTGAATTTCTGCCCAAAGTAAGTATTTTTGCCTTGACCAAACATATCAAGGCCAGGTTTCCAGCAACATGGTCTAGTGGAAGGTGCCCCTGACCATTGCAGGGGGTTGTAAATAGATGAGTTTTAAGGTCCCTTCCAGCCCTAACTATTATATGATTCTATGATCAAGCAACACTTTTAAACTGTGAGCGCTAAGCCAGAGCTTCTCGTACCAGAGATGACACCAGGCCCAGAAGCAGGCTACTGTTCAGCTAACCCAGGTTTTCAGGTTGGGGAGCTCCAGAATAGAGATGCACAGTTTGGGATGCCCACACAAACATGCACACACATGAAAAGAGCAGCACTTAAGGGGTTCCTAGCAAGTGCTGTTCCACAAAAGCTGCATTTCATACCTCTGCAGCATCTAATCTAGACAAATTACCTAGTCAGAAAAAGCAACTGTAAACTAGCTGTGCTTGCTGACATTGCACAACTAGCAGGGAGAGTCAAACATGGAGGAGGAAAGACAAATAAGGCAAAAAAGGAAGCAACAACAAACTCAACCAAAACCATCCCCTACCGCTAGGACCTGAGCCTCCTCCCTAACTTGGCTGATCCAAGACATGAAAATAATGTCAACACATGTAAAGAACTATACATGGGTTAGAAGAAAACAAATACCGGATAAATCTGATGGATTTAGAGTGGAAGAAATTTTAAAAGGACCTTGCAGTAATGGTAAACTCATGGTTTTAAAAAAGATGAAGTTACAGGGAAAAGTAGTGAAAACCACCACATCTCTCCAATTTCACACGCTTATACCCAAGGTTGCCTAGAATGGGAATGCAAATTCAGTGAAGTTAGAACAGGATTACTTAATTCTCTACCAAAGCCCAGCCAGAATATTGTGTCACCACCTTATAAAATGTTATTAATATAGTACTTGAAAAGGTATTACGAAAAGCAGAGAAGCTGATTCATGGACTAAAAAGTGTGAGCTTATGGGACCTAAGTTCATATAGCTTAGAAAGAAGATATTTAAACAGGAATTTGAAGCATATATATATATATATATACTTATGTGTAAGTGGCTGTATATATATGGGAAACCTTTAAAATAAAAGAAGCCAGATGCACTTGCCTTTTTTAAGAAAACACATTAGGGACAATAATAACAGCTAAAGAAAATACACATTTAAAATAAACTGAGATACTGGCATGCAGAATATTGAGGAACGAAATACCCCTCCTTAGTCAAATTGTTAAGGACTTGTTAAGGACCCACAGTAAGGTACTTTCTATGTCTGAATCTAGGTCATACACTCTTTCATGCAAAAAGCAGGAGAAAAAAATAAGGTGGAAATAGTAATTAAGCAAAGCTAGAAGTGTGCAGTTATGCTGGGAGTAGCTCAGAAAGCTTCTGCACTTCAGGGAAGTTGCAGCTCTCTGTGTTTTGCAGTGCTGGTTAATGCGGGGGAAGAGAGAAGCCAGACATTTTGTTTCTTCCTCTCATTCTTAGTGCTATTGCCTTCTGGGACCAAAAGTCTTGACAGGAGTTTCCCAGGCATCATCTTGCCTTCACACAATCTTATGGGATGCAGTTCTGAAGGGTACCAAGTCAGGCCCAGAAACTCTTCTCTCCATTTGCCTCCTTTGTGCCAGTACCAGGTGCAGCTATCTATAATCTAACCCAAAGTCAGTCCCTATCTGCTAAAATAAAAAAGTGCAACCTTCAAGTGCTCCATCGTTTCTTTTAACCACCACTTTTCAACATTAAGGATTATTAACTTTAATGCCATTGGTAAGAAACTTTATTATGTTTTCAAGAAATTGCTTTAAATCAAAACTGCAGATAAGGCATTTTTCTCCCCTCAGAATTACATGGTTGTGTTGGCAACCAGCAGGAATCCATTTGAGCAATAGAATTACCACCTCCTGGAGGTGAAAAATGGGACAAAAGCAGAAGGAGTGTCTCTTCTTAAAAGTCAAGGAAAAAGGGCAAAACAGGAAGGAATGGCAGCCCCAGCAATGGGAAAAACTAAACAATGTGCTGTTAACTTAAGCCTTAGGGAAATTATACTAACATTAAATAGCAGCAGCCTTGTTGTACAGAGATTTTAGAGCAGGAATCAGGGACAGAAAATGTAAATCCCCCCTTCCTCCATTCCAATCACAGCCTAAGTTCAATATCACTGTAAGATTGTGCGGTCTCGGTAAAATCATCAGCACTGGACCCATTTCATGTCAGTAAGTGGTCGACCCCATTTTTCAACAGCAGAGCCTGCAGCGGTTTTCATGAGCATGAGCATTCACATGCCTACAATGTTTTTCTTCAATGACCTATAACTCTTTCAAGTGCAAAGATAAAAAATGAATAAAGATATCCCTGTCCAAAATTAGAATACTTTCAAGAACTTTTTAGTGTCTGAAGTACAATACACAGTTGCCTTCTAAGTAAATATCATGAGCGTGTGGAAAGTTAAAATATGTGTCATGCAATCCAGGTTTATGAAGAAAAACAACCTTCTGATTCTAGGTTTGTTTTCCTGAACAATTAACAAAATGTTCATACAGGTGCAAGAGTCAGCAATACATGCGTGATAAATTTGTATAAATGTTTTATCCTAATAACAAAAAAAGTGTTTTGTTTTTCTGTTGACATTTCCAGGTTTTGCAAAATAACTCTTTGCTGAGCTGACCTGCTCTCCTATTAAAGCTTACAAAGACATTTTATCGGAGTTATAAAGCGACTGAAAATAAAGACACTTTAATGGACACTACATTAACTATGGTATTCTGAACATGGTGCAGCAGTATAGACCAGTAATATTTCTTCTTCGCGTAAATGTACAGCACAGTATAGGTAGTACGCATGGATAGTCACAAATCCCTCGCATTATGCCAAGATGACAGAGTACTTGTCTTTTTTTGCTCTTGTGCTGTAATTTATCTTAAAAAAAAAAAAATGGACTCAGGTTTTCCTGCACACTACAAAAGTTGTCCAAGAGAATGTCATAATGGCATTACTCCTGCTAGAAAAGCTAATATGCTTTATGCTGTCCTCCTTTACGAGGCATTGTCACTTCCCAGAAACAAAAGTATCCGCATAACACTTGCTGAAAATAAGTTGTAAAGCACTGTCAGTTGCTCTGCAGAAAAATGCCAATTATAACATATGCTTTTCTTTCCTTAGCATACAATAGATGGAATGTTTGATGAAAACAGTGCCATGGCTTCATTTAGGCCCACATGATACAGATGTTATGCCATTTTTGATAGTAGAAAAGGACCACTCACACAATCATAACGATTCAGGAGAGGGGTGGTCTTGCAATCACCAGGTACTTGCGCTGCCTGTGGAGATCACTCTGTCCGTACCACAATTTTGTATAACATACTACTTCCTCTTCAGCAATGTACAACGTTGACTGTCATTCTAACACTAGAAGTATTCCAGCATTTCATACCATAACGTACCCAAACTGCCTGGCTTTATTCTTAACTTCATCTTAAATTCATTTTAACTGAAGTTTTTTATTTTCTGGATTTCCCTAGCAAGATTTATGGTATCTCAGCAAATTTTTGTCCTGAAAACATAAAAAAAATAAGCTTCATTAATTAAAAAGATTCCAAATATCAGATGGCAATTTTCATAAAGTTCATGAAATAGAGACTTGCTTAAACACACAGACACCAGTATCTTTTGTGTTTGTTTTCACCTACTCTTTTTCTAGACAGAATCTCTCATTCCAAGCTTTGTGGCATTCCGGTGGTAAAGTTGACTTGTTCACAGAATAAACACCCACCTGGTCTTATTTTTTGTTCATCCCCATTTCTCAGAAAATAACATTGTAATACCAAACAAATCTGTACATGCTAATGGTGGCTAAGAAATTTAGTTATAGAAAATATATTATTTTTACAAAACGCACAAGAACGTAAGGACTATATAGAAACTAATGTCTGTATTTCGGTCATACTAAACCAGATGACAGTAATGCCAGTGAAACTACCCTCACTGAAAAATTAATTGTCTGGTATCTCAAGTTTTATACCCTATTTGGAAAGCATCTACAAACCCATATCTGCTCAATATACCTAATAGGTAGTGTGACTTTACCTCATCTAAAGCTTACATAAAATCTTATAGTGCCCAAATACAGGATTATGTTTCACAGTCTTCACCAGCTTGCATCTGAACTCTATTTGTTAAGTAGAAAACCTTGTTGTTGAGTGTTTCAGATCAGCTGCCTCTCCTAAAGCACCTTATTGAAACCAAAGGAACCCATAGCACAGTAAAGTTACAGCAAGAAAGAAGTGCCTTCTAGATGCCTTCTTGCCTGCTCAGGTTGAGGGGCTTGCTTCTTCCTTCCACCTTCCCTTTCTGTTAATAGTTTCTCCAGATAGATATTTTAGTTGAACTATGAACTGCTCAGTGCCAAATGTTAGCTCTGTTCCTGACGGTTTAGCACTGCTTAGCTTGGAGCTTTCAAATGATTAAGACTACACATCTGCCCTGTGCACATCTGTTTAGAAGCAGAACACATAGAGACAGAGAATTACTCCGGTACTCAGAAAACGTCTTCTTTTCCAATGTAGCACACACACTGGCATTTTTTATAAATAATGATGAACTGGTAAACCTAAAACTTTTATCAACACTCTTCTCTTGTTTTTTATCATGGGTCAAGGAGAAGCCTGTGGATTCTGGTAATGTATATCTTGATGTTATGCCATTTTGCTAAAGTTTTATCACAAGCATTCCTATCTGACTGCAGTTTACATTACAAGAAGACATCTGCCATGTTCTGTAAGATCACTGAATTTAATTTAGGTTCCAATGTATTATTTTACATAATGCTTTTTTAGATTTTTTTTTTTTTCCAGGGACTTACATTCCAGGGATAAGCAATGGACTTGAAAGGAAAATGTTGGTAAAAAACTTAAGCATGAACATATGCTGTATGAGTACACATGCATGCACACTTCTATAATTGCTCTGTCATTTGGCTCTAAAACCATATTCCCTCTAACCCAGACCCCCAAATAAATCCATAAATAGAAAGGGTAAAAGACATTAAAGTCCAGTATCTGATTTTCTCTCTGTTAGAGTAAGTTCGTCCCTGTGAAGAGTTGGCACCATTCACTTCAGGCTGCGCTTTGCTGCCATAAATGACAAGATGTCCTACGAAGGAATGTGAATCCATATCCTTATGTATTTGATACATTTAAATCAGGTCATATAGTCACTGTTATTAATTAGAAACAGTGTTGAAGTAAAAACATTTTAAATAAACCCGGGGACTGAATGTTAAAGCTGTCATCTTTTACACGGCCTCATGATTCAAGGATTAATGGACCTTAAAACAACCATAAACCACTGAGGCCCTGTTCCAACTTAGAAGAATAAGAATAGTTTTATTTCTGCTTCAGTCTGCCAGTCTTAAATTCATTGTGTGTCACTGGGCACTGTAAACACTTTTAAGTATTTTGACATTGTGGTATAAGATGCTGCTAATCTGTTTCCTGCCTGACCTTCAGCAGTTTGGTGCACCTGGGGATTCATAGGGGAAAAAATACTAACCAAACTAATGAAATAGATATATATATATAGAGAGAGAGAGATTAGATATATATAAAATACACACATTTGTATACACATATACTGCCATATAAAGCTGGAATAATATTTGAAATATTCAGACTTCATAATAACTCTTTCAAGCCTTTTTTTGTATTTATTATTTTTCAATGACAATTTTTTATTGTAACCACTACTGGCTGCATAAGGTATAATGTACAGGGTTAGAGTACTTGTGAGGAAGAAACTTTTCAGAACAAAACACCGCAGTTTTGAAGTAAGATCAAGTATGCAGAGTACATTTCTGGAAGTCCAACAAGATGAAGTAATCACTACTATTTAATAAAAAAAAAAAAGTACAGCAATATTTAGCAGTACAATCATAATGGATGCTTGCAGTTGTGATTACACTGGAATTCAAGTATGTGTGGTTATCACTGGATACAGCAGTGGGATAATGAACTAAATAAAATCATGACTGATAAGAAGATAAAATAATGTTGTTTTTTCTATTTTTAACCTTACCCAATGTGAAGGTCAGAACCTCCTTTGGGTTAAGGATTAGGACAACAAAAATGAAAACTTGGAAGGTTTCAAGTTCCAACTTGCTTTCTTACAGCTAACTTTGACTGCCCCTAAAAAAAGGCACTTGACCAGGTTTTACTTCAGTCACACCACCTGGAAAACTGGGAACAGAAAGCAACTTCATTTAAAGCAAATGTAGCATGTGAGTGAAGCTTAACTTGGTACGTAAAGTACCCGTTAAGTTTCACTATTTTCTAGTATATATAATGCCTTTCTCTCAACTGCTTGTCAGCTTGGAACTGTAGTTCATCAGCGAAAGAGAACTTTGTTTCGTCAACTGTTTGACTGACTTCTGTTCCGAATGTTTTACTGCACCTATTTCAAACGTTACTTGGCTTCCAACTTCTTTCTCACCAAAAAAAATCAAAAACCCCCCAAAGAAAGAACAAAATAGGATCAGGAGAGAACATTACAGCTATTAGAATAACAAGCCATAAATGTTTATCAATTAATGTCATTAAGACCCAAAAGTTTATCACCAATAGTCTGGACTTGTTTCCCAAAATAATCCTGTCACTTGCTTAGAAATAAAAAAGTGGACTCACAGTATAAGGTACATAATAGATACTTTTGACATTTGAATTCTAAAGGAATTTAATTTTCATCATCAGAAAAAAAGACAAACGGTTTGTTTGGAGTGTAAATTAAGGATTTGATTATAAAAGAGATTTTAGTATTGATGATTTACTTAAAGATAGGTAGATAGACATACACAGACCTTTTTGCTTATGAATCCACCTACTAATGTAACTTTTGCTATAACCAGTGTTTTAAAATTATCACATAAAAAACTATCAAGCACTAAATTAGGAAAAAACAGGATTTTGAAAGTGATAGTTAAATTTATGAAGCAATTCTGCTACAGAGGCAGATTCTAGGGCGTGTATTTGCCATGCAGGTGAACCTCTTTATATGGTATTAAAAGGTGGGAGAAAGGATGAAAGCAACAAAGGCCGTGCAATTATAGCCATGTGCAGAACACATGTACCTTGGACTTAAGCTTGTTTGCATGACTAATAGAGATAATATTGAATGTCTTTTCACATCATTTCAATTTTTTTTTTTGGCTCAGTGCCTTTTTTGCTACCTCCAAGAGCTGTTAATTTTGTTCACTGCTGAGCAAAAGTCAAAGTCAGAGTCTAAACAGCTTGTAATGAGTTTTCAATGGCCCATCTCACTGAAATTGAGGGCAAAGGAGCAGCAGACTTAGACACTGTCAACCCTCTGAATTTATTATTGAGGGAGCAATGCATTGAGTAGAAAATGCACAGAAGAGGGGCTAAGAATTCTGTCAGTTTTGCATTAAGCCTCTAACAAAGATGTGTATTACTTATGTAAATACCTTACAACACAGATAAAAACACAGAAATCAAGGTAATGTGGCTCAATTAACTGTGCAGTTATATTTATAGTAGAATATGTTGCAGTAACTTTATTTGGCAGACCCCTAGTACTGTTAGTTTTAAATCCTGCTCCAGAAAAGTGATTAATACTTTGCTAAATACCTTAAAGTCACTAGAAAACCAGGGGTTAAAGGGCACTTAGCACTGATAAGGAGTTAATGATAATTTTTTGAGTCCTTAGTGACCGTTTTTATAGACTGTACAAAAAAGGTTATCTTTCACCTCTGTAGCAGTAATGCCGATGACTGTGACTCTAACTACTAAAGTTTTCATAGCTCTGTCTCATCAAGTGTATGCTTGAATACGTTCCACTAACCTCTACATAAGCTATATGCTTCTTAGTTTTTCTGCTTCATGTTTTAATTAATTTATTCTTTTGTTTCCTTCCATATGTAAGGATTCACATACGGTGAATCCTACTGTTTCATCTTCAGTGAATCTTCAATTGAACGTTACAGACATAAGCTGATCTAGTAGCTCTATTCCTTCAAAACCAAGCAATAATGGTACTATTAGAGCTTCTAAACTGAGGAAAGAATTCTCAATACAGAACTTTCATATTTATAACCACAGTTCTGTAGCTGAGTTAATGTTAAGAAGGAAGTCAGACTTTTTTGGTAGATTGGTGAAGAATATTACTGTAAGATTTTTAAATAAAAAAAAAATATTTATGCGTCTTTTTTTGGTCAGACAGTGCCCAGAGACACACAGTCTGCAGTCCCCTCCCTCCAGGTTTTGTCACCGTCCACCAAAGCTCTGGATTTGCCTCTGGCTTGGTTGTGATAAATTTTTCAGAGGACAGATTAAAAAATATTGAGGTGAAATCAAATGCTAAAGCATAACTCTTGCTCTTAAGTGTGGCTTCATCAGTTACATTATTTTAAAGTGAGTTAAAGAAAAGAATTTCAAATTCAGTGTAACACACAACAATTCCCCCTGAGGTCCAGGTTCATCCATTGAGTAAGTTTACAGCCCTGATCCCTAGCATCCTTCCGGCTCCCTAGAACTTATCTAGGTACCCACATGTAAAGTCTAATACAAGAGTTGTCATTTGCTTCCTGTAGTGATGTGCCCTACTATTGGTTCTTTTCAGAAACAAAAAAAGGCAAAGCGAAGTTCCTGAAGTCCCAGACAACATATTGTCCATATTCAGAGGCAGGGAGAGACTGAAATACTTTTTAAAAAGACAAATTAACAATACTAAGAGGACATGGAAAAAATTGCAATGCATCATTCAGTATTGCACAAAAACATAACTAAGAATCATATGGAGTCAGTAATGGACATGAGTATGTAGGGGTAGAAAAACCACATAACTTAATACAACTTACTGGGAATACACTCAACTTTTCTGTATTCAGTATTATTGACAAGCGTTACATTCACATAATTGATGTTTAAACGCAAATGAATGAGAACACTATATCACTAGCAACAGAATTCACAACGGAGATACTGCTATACAGAGAACAAGTGGATAGAATAGGTAGCAGGAAATAGACAAATGTCAACAAAAGGTACTAAAAAACACAATACAAAGAGAAATTAAAACTTAATTGAAGGAAAAATATCATACAATGTTGCTAAATCTTTCCAAATTATGTCAGCCCATATGTTCACATTAAATCTCTCAAATTTTGCAAACAAGCATCTTTTAGGAAACTATACACTTAGTGTACTTTACATTTTAAATTCAAATTCTTTTACTGGCAAAAATAATGCATAATATGTATTGGGTAGTGCCAGATAAAAGCGTTTGTATAGTTTGAGAGGAATGTCACATCCATCCTCTTTTGAGTATGCATCACATAATAGTCTGTTTTATATAGGACATAAGACCTTTTCAAAAAGGGCCTTGAATGAATAATGTACTACAGAGTTGTGTATGTCATCACATATAATAGAAGAGTCTCTTCCACCATGTATTAGTGAGGAGAGATCTCCTCTGCAATTCTATAATGGCATAAAACATCTCCCAAAATTGCCATAGTCGGGTCAGACCAAGCATTTCAATTTTTCATAGCACTACTTTCAGTTTTCCTTCCTCTCACTTTAAGTATTGACAATAGGACTCAGATACTTGGGCCCAGCATTTAGCAGAAAAAGTCAAGTATGAAACAGCAAATCTTTTCAATGATAGCTGTCCACTTCTGTATCTTCCCAAGGATGCTAATTTGGACTCTGCAGTCTAGTTCGCAATAACATTTATTTCTCATCTATAATAAACTAAGGAACAAGCAAAATGCAACATATTATTCCAGATGACTTCCAGGATCTCAGTGAAAAGGGATATACCCTCATATCATTAGAAATCAAGGGAAAGGGGGCATGAGTTTTTCTTCTTCTCAAAGCTCTAACACCTCCACCTTTACAAGCAGAAATTAAAACACTGTTGCTATGCTGAAAACTCACATAATTCTAGGAGCAAAAATTTGGCCCTATGCTTGCATTTCACTATTATGGCTATGACGAAAAGCTCCATTTTTTTCCATGGAACAGTGAACATTTATACAATCATTAAAAGCTCATCTTGCACCATATTTTTATCCTTCTCAGTTTTAATACATTTTTATAATTGCATTGAGGATATTCTAACTCTGTTTTTAGTGCAACAATAAAATTTATGAACCATGACAAACGTATCATACCAAAGACCACCCGAAGAATAACAATGTATACGTCAATAGAAGAAACCTAGGCTTCCGCTTCAGAGGAATTGAGGACTTGGGAGGTGGGTGAAAAATACTTGGGATAGTATTCCCTTGAGAACTGTGAAATGGTAACAAGATCACACCCTTTTTTTTCCCTAAGCAAAATGAAACATGGTGACATAGAAGAATTTTTTTACAAACATGCTGTGTAGACAAGTTTAGTTGTAATGAGATTTCAAATTTAAAAAAATCTAGTTTGTGTGCAGATTTTACTGATTTCATCACTATGCTTTCTGTATAATAAATGTGATATCTAATTATCTTACAGCTCTTGCTGCACAAGACCTATTTCCAAACCTATTTCCAACATTCGTATTTTTACCTGTGCAAATTTCTGCATGGCCCCCACTCCCTCACTGCAGCTGCTGACAGCCCACTCACTGCATTAGCCTGTTAGAGATAATATTCTCAGAAAGTAAATGGTTTTCAGCTAGAAAACCCTTAGAACCAAATCTTGTTTTCACATATTATTGATTAGAAATACATTTAGACATACAATCACTGAAATACACACGGGACTCCTAAAATTTACTAAATTATAATGATGTTTAAAAAAGTATTTTCTAATTAAATACAGTGTGTGAGAATGCAAGTATATTTCCAGAGTTTCCTTGGCGTTTGTCAATACAACAGCATATTTTAAAAATAAATCATGAAAATAAGGGGGTAGGTAAAATCCATTTCAATACTTAAAGTTCCAGGTTATTTTAAGTCTCCCTTTGACTTCTCCAAGTAAGAAAAAAGAAATAAACCAACAAAAAAGGAAATATCCTGGTAAGGTTCATGTAAAAGTACAGATAATCTACCCAATTTTTTAAACAGTTATTGTGACAAAATGGATTGAAAAGGTATTGTAGATACACGAATACATAAATGAAATGCATCCCACTGGAAAAGCTTTTTTGCTCACATTGTCATTTACAGCTTCTGAATTAATAGACCAAGAAAGGCACTACAGGCACCAACAAAATGCAGTAAAACCATTGGCAGCCAGTGGTGTCTCAAAGTTTAATTCCCCTGGGGAGAAAAGGACACTGCCTAATCTGTATTCAGTCCTGACATTGTCCACATCTGATATGGAACATTAGCTACTAACTCTCTCAACAGACTAGTGTCCTTCAGTTTATATTACTTTATGTTAATAGTAGAAAAATTATACACAACATCATTTATCATTGTTATACTGTACTATACAACCCATAGCTTATTTTAATATATTTATTTACCCCTAAGAGGTATAGAAATTTAAATATATATCTCTACATCTATATAAATTTAAAGATAAAGTCATAGTGCCAGAACCAGTGCAGACCTGCAAAAGGGATATCCTCCTTAAAAATGTATTTTAATTGTACATATAATCTTACGAGTGATCATGCTGCTTTAATATAAGAAACTCGCGTTGTGTTATAAATCTTACAGGATCAGTACATAACACAACGTTGCACCTTAATCATAATTTATCTTTTGATTTTTTTTTTTTTTTTTTAATTCCACTGCAGGCAGAAGCTCTGTTGCTCTGTTTTCACATCCTCCTTCTCCCTTAGCTATCTGCCCTTACATTATTTACCTAAGGCTCAGGTAGGTAAGCTCCATCCCCTTTTAAAGTAAAAAAAAAAAACCAACAATGCAGTTCATGAATCAACAATGGGATCTTTTATTATTTATTTTAATAAATAGGATTTATTTTTTTCTGGATCACAATCTACATGTCAAGGCATCTACATTTCAATTAGACTGTTTAAAAACACTCCTGCAGTCAGTGAAGTGTGCTGTTTGCCTGGGCTATCCAGAAAAGAAACCAGACAGCAATGATGAAGCAAAGAGAGAGAAATCTATACTCTATTAAGTATTACTTTGGTTTTTAAAATCTAAGGTGTCAAAAAGCTTATTAATGATGGTTCTATTTTTCAGAAGGGGTAATTATCTACAATCATCCAAACACAATGAATTTCAGTTCATAATTCCCACATAAAATTGCAGATTTTTTTTTTTTTCCTAATGAGGATTGGTTTTATTTCACTTCATACAGAAATGTTAATTTTTTTTTTTTTTTTTAACAAGGTTTGGTACACTTCCGATTATAAAATTCCATCCTACTTCCAAGCTGAATTTGTGCAGCTTCAGTGCCCAGTCTTGGGATCTTACTCTACCTGAGCTTCATCGTGCTTCAGTGCCGTAGAATAACCCAAAATCCAACTGGTTTTATTCCAGATTAAATGCAAGTTGAGTGATTGACAACTCTAGAATATCTGGATGGTAAACACCCTTTGGTTTAACTACTTACCAATTAATGGGGATTTTTGCTAAACTGCACTGAAAACACAGAGCAAAACAAGCAAACCTCTCATACGTATGATCATTAGGAATAGTGTAGCCTCTCTCTACAAAATGCAATGAGATGTTTCCTCAGGTCACATAGTTTCAGCTTTATTGAGCAAAAACACCCCAAATATTTTCTAGGTACAAACTAAGTTCAGATTCTGATATCTGGTTGAATACTGCAGCATTTGTCAGGAAATCATGGCTACAGCTTTCTTGTGTCAAGGAGAGCAGGTTACAAAGAATCTCTTTTGCCATAAAACACAAGAAGGATCTGAACCTTAAACAGAAAGTATTTTCATTTCACAGCAGTTTTTCCCAAGGAAGAACAGAGTGATAGATTCAGTATTTGACCTCAGAATTTGTAGGGCAGCAATGAAAGAATATATTTTAATCAACAATATTTTTAATCTATTTTAAAGTGAAAAGACACATTCATATCTAAGATTGATTTGAACTTTTTTCTAGTTAAAAAATAAGATGTAACACTTGGATAATGTCTGTTCCCAAAACCCCTTATTTAAACATGACAAAGAGGAGAGTTTGAATATAAATGTTATCACAACTGCACTAGCTTATATTCCCAAACATGATCCACTTTCCACTGGGGGTGTTCATTTATTATCTGTACTACAACCATTACAATGAAAAAAAAACCCTAACCTTTATCAGGATAAGGGACATGTAGAAGAATTGGCCAGTTTATAGTAAGGTGCTCTAGTAAAATGAAGGCAGACAGACAGGCAGGCAGTAGATAGACGTTCTTGCTTGCTCATTCATTAAGGTCATCTCCTGACCTGCATGCCACTAAGGAAAAGGTAACAGCTGTTTCCAGTATCAGTGGCAAGAATGATGGAAGTGAATTAATCCACAGATGGAGACCAGCACCTGAAGGGACCAGTCTGGTGAGCAACAACAGTCTTTGCCTGAGAAATGCACTTAAATGTTACCATATGGAGCACTAACACAAGACAGAGGGGAATGAAAAACTCTGCACATCATGTTGTTGCCACAAAAGCTTAAGTATCCTATTATTGATAAGGATAACAAAAAGACTGTCTGCCTAGGCATTTCTGATTTGGAATTCATAAGCTATCAAATTAGCTAAGATGCCTTAATTAAAAGAAACTAGGTGATTAAATTACTGAACTACATGGAAAGATTCCACTCAAATAAAACAGTGTAAAATAAGATCTCAGGAGAACAGAACTCAGAGATGCAAAAGACCCATTAAAATCTGAATTCAATTCCCCCTGCATGATATATTTTTCAGACTGAAGATGCATCAGCTGTTAAGCTGATATGACACTTCATGTTAGTCAAAAGGCTGAAAAGCTGCAATCATGTTTTATTAAAATAACTACACATACTGGGCTGGGCTGAGGGAGAGTAACAGAGTGCCAGAAAACGAACAATTAATTTAATGTCTCTGAGCTCTTATGTGCAGCATTCACAGGTCAGACACCAGAATATAACTGTCCATCTTTATCTGAATGTATTTTTTTATGCACAGCTTCAGGGTCTTTTTGGAATAACAGATGGGGAAGAAACAGAGCTGCATGATATGAAATGCTGAAAAAGAAAGCTGAGGTACATTGACAATACATTGCTGGAGAACCGGACAGCAAATATTTGGATGAAACTGGCCAGTTTCATTTCTCCCTTCTGAAACATAAAACTCACAAAATAAGGAAAACAAATGCTTGCACTTAGGAAGCCTATGTCCTGCAGCACTGAGGGCTGCATACAGCTGGCACTGAACCAGGGCAAAAAAGGAACCACTCGTCACCACCCAAACTGCCCACTGGGGCAGAATTTGACTGATAATTTTCACTCTTCCAGTTGACAGCAGGTTACAGTACCTCTGGGGCCTTCTCTGGGCATTTCACCATGGCAAGAAATTCCAGATTAAGTGAAAAGGACAGGTACAACTACCCACTTTTGAGAACAGCTATTTGTGTAAGTGCCACACTACGCATCCTCCTTCCTCACACTCTTTCATCTAGTTTCATTCAGCATAAGCAATTGTAAGCCTGTAACAAGCATGTTTGTGTTGCAGAACAAATCACAGGTTTTCCTTGCTTTTTGCTCCCTGAAGTATGCCCCGGGGTATCATCTTTGGGATCATAAGATTAAGAAGTAAGTGTGTGTACACTTCTATTTCTAAGGCTTTTATTCTGTTTACATTAAAGCCCACATTTTAAAGACGTTTTAGAACTTAGATGTGAATGGATCTCTAAACTGAGACTCAGGGAATCGAGGTTTCAGCCCATTCGAGAAGACTTAAATGAGGAGGAAACGTTTACCTACCTTAAATGTACTTTTACATTTCAATAGGTTAAAACAGCTTCAGTCCAAAATGAAATTTTGCAGGTCATTTACTGATTATGATTAAATCACTTTCATTTATTACCACATGGAAAATAAGCCACTATACTCAACATAGCAGGTAAGCTTAACTGCTTAGCAATTTATTCAAATACTTAGAAGTTAAAAATCATTTCTTGGCTGTTCATTCATTAATAAGGGTAGATGGATGGCACTTTGAGATATTATTTAAATATCTTTGAAATATAATTCCTCGTTTATATAGGTCAAAGAGGTTTCCCCATTTACGTATTCAAACCTGTACAATAGAAAGATATATTTGAAGATGGGATTCTGTGAGGAAATTCGACTTCTGGAATGAAATGAGTGCCACACAAATACACTGAATTTTTCCTGCCCTATTTTCTTCACAATTAACGGTGAATAAATACAGCTGAAGTGGCAGAAGGTGGCTGCTCCACAAAGCCAAGTAAACACCAGTAACATGACATTGCCTGTTCCAAGGGGCACCTTTAATTGTTACAGAACTCTTGGTAAAATCCCTGTTCTTCCGTCCTAACTGGGAAACCAAGTCTTTCTCACTCCTTCATGTGGATTCCACAAGAGGTGTTCGAATGAGGGAATTTGGGTGCTGCAAAGTACATTTACAAATTATATTGCCCTTCAGATGGTGCCAAATGTATAACAGTGTCTTGCTAACAAAAAGGAATCATGCTTTCATAACTTCAGAGAATCTTCTCTGTTGGATGGGGGCAGGGAGACAATATTAAAGTACACCAACTATGTCTCTTTAATTAGGTCATTAATCACTATCCTTCAGACCTTTTGAGATTCTTTTTTTCAAATTCAACATGCTTAAGCTTTAGAAGAAAGTTCTTCTCAGCCCTGAAACCAGTAAAATACTTCTTCCATTCCTATCAGAGCAATAATCTGCATTTTCACCTATCACTTAAATTCTTTCACGCATATATTCTCATCAGTGCTCTAGTTGTTCCCTTCCAATCTCTGCTTGCTGGAGTCCAAGAACAAGTCACAGAGCCCCTTTCCTGTACCCCAAGGGGGAAGCTCTGTTCTCATCTGTGATGACGTAAATCCCAAGCAGCTTATTTACATCTGTGAAGTCACCCAGAGGTCACACAGAACTCTGGTTTCCTTTGCTTTATCCTTTTTGCTTTATCCATTACTTACATCTTTTAAGAAACAACAGGTGCTGTAAGCCAAAGCCTATGCAGCAGAACTCAGTTTCCAAAATGATCTGTATTTTGAAATGTGGCTTTAGAAAAATTCTGCTCAAAATCTGTGCTGCAAAAAAATATTATATTGGCTCCTGGAAAGTAAAATGCCCTCTAACCCGATTATAAGAGTGGAAGGGTGCAATCAGCTTTCTAAATTTAAGCTATATAACACAGATCACTTAATTTTATCCATTTTTTTTTTCTGTATTCAGTGCAATTGCTCGAATAGGACTAAGACATATATTCCAGAAACAGCTAGTTTTGAAACATTCATAATTATCCTGTTTACAATACTATTGCCATTGTATATTACTCTAAATTAATGTGGACAGAGAACTGGAAACTCAACTCAGCTGCAAAATCCACAAAACTTTACATAGTTCAGAACTCTGGACACTGAAGCTGATTTTTGCTCTGTAACAAGAATAGCATGTATAAACAGCACACTATATGACAGCAAATAAACACACCTTTGCAAACCCAAAGCATGTTTCCCATAGCTAAAAGAGCTGGCAAATAACTAAAAATGTCATTAAAATGCACAGGCATTCTTTATGCCACTTGTTATACAGTAAAGAGATGCTTAGAAATAGCCTTAACTGTCTATTCTACAGGTGCATGGAACTGAGGTGCGTGTGGTAGAGACACGCCATACATGCGGGTGTGTGTGGCACATTCACGTTACACCCTGGCACAAGGGAAAGAAAATGACAACTGCCATCTGCCTAAATATGTGTTCTAACAATGATTCCAAGTTGGAAGGCAGTCTGCCAAAAATTAATAATTTATATTAGGCCTTTTGTAGTTATTTAATAATTGCAATCATGCAGAAGATGTGTGGGCATTGACTCCATTTTAGTATGAGTTTGTTATTTTCAGTTTAATTTAATACCAGACTAATCCTAGAAAGTGGTCAGTATGAGCATCCACAACTTCTAATGACATCAGTGTGAATGTTACAGGTTTGCATCTTTTACAAGTGGGCCTCCAAACTCATAATTTTTAGCTTACTTCACTTTCTGTAATGTGTTATCTGCTTTTCCCAAAAGAGGATGTAAGCAGCTTCATGCTGCACCAGAACTGAAACAACAGCAGAGCGTGGAGGTGTAGTACCCAAGACTGTCAATAATCCTAAACTGAGGGAAAAAAGAAAAGAGAACAGGTAGCTGATAGAAGCAGGAAGAAGGACCATGACAGCAACAGAAAAGACCAGCAGACAGGGCATGTCCAGACAGAAGAACTGCGAAGGCGTGAATCTCAGAATATAGGCAGATTCTTAAATCATATAAAATGTTATAGGTTCATGGATAGAAGCAGAAAATCTTCACCCAATGAACCTCCTTTCCATAGGTTAAGCTCTGAGAAGATAGGAGAGCAAGGAGAAAAAGAGATAAGGAGAAAAATAAAAAGGCAGAGAGAACACTGTATATGAATGGTTAGAAATAACTGTCCTGCTCTTTGAGCTTCGTGTAGCGCCCGTAAAGTTCAGTTCTCATCTGTGGGGCTTACTGTTTCTGAGCAGCTGAGTAAAAGCTACAAAGACAGAGGTGAGAGTAAAAGCTACACAAAGGACAGAGGTGAGAACTGATACATGGGAGCTCCTGCTCTTAGAACTACAGTCCAACAGAGGTGATCCTAAAATGTTAGATAGGCACAAATTCAATGAGTAACTGTGCATCTGAGTATTCTTTGGGCTCCGTTTGGAACCTTTGGAGGGTTACTGAAGAGCAAAAGCAAACATAGCTTTAGAAAGGGAACACGCTTTCACCACAGTGAAGTGAAAATGCTTTACCAATAGTTATTGGCAAAATTTGAATAAAATAACATCTTTGTAATTAATCCTACTCTAGCATGAACAGTCACCCCACCAGAATATAAATATATTTGTAGCACTTGTATTATGTATAATTATTTGTCCTTGTCAATTACTAACATGACTTTAGCAAAGGATTGCTTAAATTAAAAAGGTTTCCTAAGAAGAAGGGAAGAAAACTAAGTTAATAAGTCATTCTGCCTAAGACCTCTTGAAAGATGTTAGTGATGGTGCTTTACATTTTGGTAATTTTATAGCTACCAGCTTAATTTATCTATAGTCTGTCATTCCAACTAGCATTTGGAATAATTTACCTGTATGTGTAACAGGTGGATATTTGCCCACTTTATTTTTTCTTTCAAAACAGAGCTTTCCTTCTAGAGACATGTATTGAGCAGTATTGTCTGACCTATGGATTAATCAGAATTTAAATACTGCATTATTTCAACAGGCACTTCTAATATCTGTGTTTCCTGACGTGCAATGTAATTAGGGAAAATTAATTTACCGGAGGATCTCTGAAGCTTTACCTTTCTCCCCACTACTATTTGCACTGGACAACATTCAAGCACAATTCCCTTCCATTCCAAGTATATCAGAGCTATTTCCCCTAGACTGCCTCAGAGCAGAAAACATCATCAGTATTTGGAAAGTCCACAAATGTGACATTTTTCCAGTAAAATTGTACTGTAGCAGTCAGCTCAAACAGGTTTATCGCTGCTAATGAAAACAATTGGAAATACACTGAACACCTTGCTTCATGACTTAAATCAGTCTCTAACTGTATTAGAGATGCAAGCCAGTGCTCCAGGACAGATTATCTCCCTGTGAGTCTCTGACGGACCTTCACTGTTTGCAAATGCAGCTGATACTCACTGTTGTCAGGTAGGATAATAAACGAGGTACACCTCAGTTCATGTCCTTTGTATCGGTTTTCATGTTATGTTCTTAACCTGTACCATCCTTTCTTTTTCAACATTGATTTTGATTTGGAGACCACATAATAATATTCAGCTGCAGTGCAATATTTTTATATCCAGCTTCAAAAATGTTTTTGCAGCCTGCATTCAAAAGCTTTGTGGGCTGCAGGCCAGCTCCTGGAAATTCCTGTTATACAGGTTATCTGGAGGCAGAAATGAAGAAACATGTTGAATCATCTGTGTGGTAAATGCAGCCCACCTTTTGCAGTCAAGTTTCAAGGATTTTCACTGCAAAACAAAGACCAGGGCAGACTACAGGGATGAGTTACAGAAGTACGTTCTATTTAACTCAACAGTGTCAGGCATATAACATGCCCTTTATATCTATAGTTTATTTTAACACACATCAAGAAGACAGAAAATTAGTGATCAATGTAGAAGGGAGCATGAGGTTTCATTATAAATTAATGTAGGAAGACTCAGATTTCAATGATAAAATGAACATGAATCTTAAAAATTGTCTGTCTTTATGAAACAGATGAAAATTATTACAGTATATAACTTTTTGGTGACATTTTACTGCAAAGGGCATATTGTTACAAAATTTAGCAATGATGTAGCTAACAGAAATATGGCAAGGGTAGATAAGATTATTTATGTAACATGATAAAACGTGAAACATGGATGTATTTGAGTCATCAGGTTGCAGAGTGGGAAAAATACTTTGCCCTGCTCTTAAGTGAACCTTCCTGTTAAATCAGGGAACAATACAGATGGGACTTGTTGGGAGTGAGGATCACACAACAGTAGTCAGCAGTCAAATGCAGTTCATCCAGTTGTGCTCTGGTGGAAATAAGGAAGGAAAAGATGGAGAAAGTGCGAGCAAAGTTCATAGAACTAAACTTGGGTATCCAATTTACTGGTGTTTTTTTCCCCAGACACAAACCATCCCTGCAGTGATATGAGAACACACTGGTAACTGATGAAGAAGACACTTACTGAAAATGAAACTAAGAACCAAATTCTACAAGCAGTGACATTGCTACATGGAACTGGTGGAAGGTTGCTGCAAAGTAATTCCAATTCCCAAGCCAGAGCTAGAGAAAACTCATATTTCAGAAATGGCCCCAGTTTAATATTTTTGGAGGCCTGGAATTAAATTCAGATTCAGGGTATGTTTAAAATGGAAAGAATACACACATTGATTGACTATTATATATACATGATTAACTCCTAAGAAATAATCAGTAGAATATAGAAAGTTCAGAGTTAACAGAAACAAACATTTGGCAAAATAATAGGATCTTTATCAGCTCAAAGAATCTTGGACATACAATCATCAATAAAAAAAAAATAAAATCCCACACATCAAAATCAGACTGACTTACATGTACAAAATTTGGGCAAACTCTGCTGGACATGTTTTGCTAACACAAATGTGATGGAGAAAATAGATTTTCACACAAAACTAAGGTCAAAATTAAGTTTACCTTGGAAATAAAATTAAGTTTATCTTGGAATGAAAATTTTAATCTTACCTAAGAAAATGTTTTCCCATCTGTAAGTTTTCAGCATTATTCTCACTAGAATTGTATAACTGAATTCAGACATAAATTACTTGCCATTCTTAATTAATAGAACCTATAATTCGATCTTTGTCATTTCTTTTTGTTTCTCTTCCCTTGTCTTTCCTTCCTACCTTGCCAGGATAAACCCTTCTGTTCTGTTCTGCATTCACAAGCTTCAACTCTACTCATACCACTGTGTTTTCCTTTAAACAAACAAAAAGACAGTCAAAGAAAGAAAGAAAAACAGGGAGAACCACCTGCAAGCTATCATAAATTCTAAACCCACCCCTGCAGCCTGTAAGTTATAAGTCAATGAAAGCAAGAAGACCCAAAGCCAGATAAAGTAGTCTTTGGGGTTGGTTTTGTTTTGTTTTGTTTTGTTTTCTGAATAAATACTGTGCAAAGAGATTACACTACAATATTTAAGAAAATATTTTTAGATGTTTTAGTTGTGTGCAAACAACAATTTACATTTCCTTCTTTGAGAAAAGTTTAACAGAGTCCTTCTTATCTGAGATGTCCATGATGGGCTAAATACTCATTAGATGAAGATCACATGATCTCAGCAGGGTGCCAACCACAGTCCCTAGCACAGAGCTATGGAATGCATTATTTTCTTGAAGGGCCAATTTTCATCTGATTATCACACTGATGGTTTTATTATTTAACAGACCAAAGAGGTTATCAATTCCTGAATACAATTGAGAGAAACTGGTCAAACAAAGCAAGCTATTGCATTTCCTTCCACTTGAGAAATCTTTGTTGTCTCTGTTGTGGTTTAAGCCCAGCCTATCACTCAGAAATCATGCAGCTGCTCGCTCACTCCCACCTTTCCTCCCCCCACTCCCAGAGGAAAGGGGAGGAGAATCAAAAGAAAGTAACTCCCATGGGTTGAGATAAGAACAGTCCAGTAACTGAGGTATAACACAAGCCACTACTGCTGCCACCAGTAATAATAATGATAAGGGAAATAACAAGGGAAGAGAATACAACCGCTCACCACCCATCAACTGATACCCAGCCTGACTGAGCCATAATTTAGCTCTTCCGGGTAAGTGTCCCCAGTTTCTATACTGGGCATGACATGCTGTGGTATGGAACACCTCTTTGGTCAGTTTGGGTCAGGTGTCCTGTCTCTGCTCCTTCCCAGCTTCCCCTCCTCCCTGGCAGAGCATGAGACTCAGAAAGTCCTTGGTCAGAGTAAGCATTACTAAGCAGTAACTAAAACCATCAGTGTTATCAGCACTATTCCCAGGCTGAAAGTCAAAAACACAGCACTGTGCCAGTTACTAAGAAGGAGAAAAATGACTGCTACTGCTGAACCCAGGACACTCTCATATTAGCAATGAATTATTATATGTGATGATTTCCAAAAATTTCTTTTTGGAGAAAGGAGAAAATCAGTCATAAACTCTATTTTATACAAACAGCCTACAAAGATCTTTTGCACTGATGCAGTTTTACTAGCTCTCATCAAAAATAATTCTTTTAGGAGCAAAACCTAATATTCCTCAGCTACAAACTAGCTTCTAATGGTTAACAATAAGGCAAAAACCCCGGAGATGATATCATGACTCTGCTTCATCCAGAATTTTTCTGCAGACATGGTAAGTTAGGTCTTCATCCAGTAAACACTGAAAGTCATCTAAATTATTTTTCCCTGGAAATAGACCAAAAGTATAGTAAATTCAGTTCAGTACATTGAAATTTACTATTTCATTTTTATAACAGATCTACCAGCATTCTGTAAGACTGCGTTATCTCACTGTCAGTGTAAAAAAGACCTACTCAAGTATAAAACCACTTATCACTTACACAGTACCTGAACACAACCCAAGTAAATGAATTAAGTTCATTGCCACAGAATATACTGGACGAAATTCAAGATTAGAAAAGATAACCTTCCCTTTGCATACCTGCCTTACTTTTCAACTGCATAAAATTAAACATAACTGTGCTTTCATTACATTTATTATATGCAATAATAAAGGCACAATAGAAATACTATAAAGGTAAAAGAATGGTGCAGTATTTGCACTACTCTAAAGTAAACAAAAGATGTACATATGAAATATGAATGCCAAGAATTACAAGGTTTAAGCCTGCCCACAGAGGAAATACAAAAGAATATTGAAATATTCAGTTTAAAAAGTCCAAAGAATCGTTATGAGCAATGGAGCCACCCATTAAGTTTTTTTCATCTGAACTTTCAGCAGGTTAGAATGGATATACATACGTGTGTATGTATATAAAAATATATATGTAGATATCACTTTGCCTGTAAAACTGCCAACCTCAGAGCATGCCAAACTGGGACCATGCAATGTAACTTTGAGCAGTAAGTAGCTAAAATTACAAGGTTTAATATGTATTACAACCAATACTGCCGAGTGCATACTACTACTTATTTAATTTTACTGTATTACTGTCTTCCCTTTGTGCCTTTGTTTTCTATCAAAATGTTTCTTTATTTATTCATTCTTATATTCATTTATTTATTTATGTATTATTTATTGAGGAGTGTTGTATGGAAAGTCTGCCTTCTTTGGACAGTGGCATTCTGGATGGGAAGCTTCTGTGAAGTTACAGGTTTATAACAAACATCAAATTTCAACACCTGGCTCTCACATCTTAATTTACCAACTGACTCAGACATAAATCACCACAAATTTCTAAAATTTTTCAAATTATTGTTTGGAAAAAGACTTTTAAATCCAAACCATAAGTAAAGCAACAGCTTAATCAGAAGAAGAGTGGTGACTTAGTGCTTCCTTACGTCACAAAAGGACACCACTGTTTGTGACCTCAGCCTTCTCAAAGTGTATCAGCTGTTAAAAAAACACTACACACAAACAGAGCAGCAAAGTTTATGAGGTCAAAAAATATTCACCTACCACAAACCACAAAGGGAGGTTGTTGGTGTTAGTAGCAGAAAGAAAACTTTCATGTAGACCGCAAGTTTGACCAACACAGTACTAGCTCTGGCAAGGAGGAACGTCCTGGCTGACTGCAAGTCAAAAGGTGCCTCTCAAGTAAAACCAACAAATACTCCAAGAACTCAGTGTTTCCGTTAAACTACTAGAGAAAAGGAGCCAAGGAAATTAAGGCAGATTAATAAAAAACAGCTGATCAGAGTTACTGGAGATTGCAGGGCTTTTCTTTTACAAGACTTCCTAATCTTTCCTGACCTAGACTATTAATGGACTACTACAAACTAATTAGAGGAAATACAAACACTTTAGCTTTACAATGATAAGCAATAAAAACAGCAGACACTGCTCTTAAGGCAGTAGAGAAAAGCATGTTTTAAAAAAAACCCTAACATTTCTATGCGTCTCTGCACAGTCCCTGCACAGAGCATTGAGAGCAGATTGCAGGCAGTGTTTGGCACCTGTTTAAACCCAGTGAAAACCTTCTGTTCTTGAAGTTATAAGTATTAATATCAAGTACTGATACCAACTCACGTGCAGTTCCTACTGTGTATGTGTATTTATGATGTCGTTATGCACAGTTTTTGTACACACAATTAATAACTAAGCTTGTGATTCAAATGCTCTGAAATAGCACACATGAAATAAATTTCCACTTATTCTGTAAACCAGTTATATTATCTAGTCACATGCTATATTAGTGCAGCAATGTTAATTTAAAATAAATCTATGCACATCACATGTGCATGTGTTATACATATGTATTTATGTGCACAGAAAACATATACGCGTGGACATGCACAAAGACACATACATGTATGTAAACAAATTTTATAGGAAAAGCAATTTAAAATAAGGTTTCCTACAACTTTGTTATAAGGTATTTTTATAATCCAATGAGTTCTTAAGTTTAGGGAAGCTTTATTCTGTGGTTGTAGAATTTCCTACCATCGTATTTTCCTGTCTCCGTTATCACCTCCCCTCACTGAAAAGATTTTCTACTAGGCTGGCATCTGTGTTTACATGTACAAATTTTGTATGTACATCTCTGTCCTATAGCTATGAAAAACAGTGCTTGAAATAAATTCCTTGAAAGTCTGAAGATTTTCATTTTCAGTTTGTTTTTTTTTGGGGGGGGGGTGTTTTTTTTTTTTTGTTTGCTTTTCTTGTTTGTTTGTTTTGTTGTTTTTTTTTTTTGGTTGTTGTTGTTTGGTTTCTGGTTTTTTGTGGGTTTTTTTTTTTTTTTTTTTTTTTGAGCCTGTGGTTCTTTTGATAG
Organism: Neopsephotus bourkii; assembly: GCF_033783945.1. Classification (NCBI taxonomy): domain Eukaryota; kingdom Metazoa; phylum Chordata; class Aves; order Psittaciformes; family Psittacidae; genus Neopsephotus; species Neopsephotus bourkii. Next base: position 205,398 of record NW_026901372.1, on the reverse strand, counting down.
TTTACTCATTTTACTTTAACGTGTTTTCATGAAATACTTGTCCAGGCTACTAACTCCAGAGCCATTCCAGACAGGAAAAATTCTGTTTATCTCATGTTTGGTTTGTTTGTTTGTTTGTTTGTTTGCTTTTTAATCTTTGAAATATGGTCCACTACCACTAACATAAGAGAATCTGCAAGAATTGTGGCCAGAAACTGAGCTCTCTTGCAGAGAGCAACATGACCAGTGTGTTAGACTCCGTACTTCTACAAAACACGCATCACCTCCTTGACCTGTGCTGCTGTTGCAAACCTAGCTGCACTGTGCAGTTCTGCTTATCCCTCCATGGAATAAAACTGCAATGGTGATTAATCCATGCTTGAGCCACCTGTCCTTATAGATAATGCTTCCTGTGTAGCTATTTCCAGATATTGGAGTTAGTTACTCAAGCTTGAAAGACAAGTAGAGAAATTAGTAACTGTTGCACATGCTTCTTAAATGGCACAGGGGCAAAATATGGAAAAGGAATTCATTGCTATGTCTTTCCTATGGTATTGAAAAAGGATTGGTGAGTACCAGAAGACCTGCATCAGCATGAGCCTGATCAGGCAGACAAGAGAGCAATACCACGGCTGTATTTTGGGTTAAATTTGGGTAACTGAATGCTGATTATAATTTTACTTTGAACTTTGGAAAAAGAGAGGAACAGGGACTTAAAAAACAATCAGTGCAGGATTATGTGTGCTATTTAAGCAGCTAAAGAAAACTGAGCCAGCACCCTCCCCAACCTGATCCAATACAGCACCAAGTACCACATTTTCTCAGATGATTATTTTTAATACCAAAAATTTTTCAGTAGATGTATTTTCATATTACTTAGCTTTTTGTTGCGTTAGTACTGTTTCAAAAAGAACACTGGTGAATATACACTAAAAACCTTTCCCAGCCATTTCCATCTACAGATCCTTCCAACCCAAGCAAACCAACGGTTTGTGAGCTTTGGGTGCTTTTTGCCAAACAGCGCTGGACTGACTTGTTACGATTCTGTACCACAAATACACACATAATAACAAACAATGTCAAAGAAGCACACAGTTCAATGGCCCCTGGAAACTTCAAACTTTCCAGTGTTTGAAGTTGAAACAAGTAAGCAGCACTGTTGTCTTCTTAATTTGTTGATTTTGGTTTTTCTCCAGACATGTAAAGTCCAATTCAGTGACGTGGAGAAAAATAAACTGCATTTGTTCAGCACCTTATCCAGCAAACTGGAATATTATATTGAATATGCTTCTCTATTGTACTTATATACTGCATCACAAAAAGTTATCTGCATGGAGATTTAATAGCACAGTTAAATTAAATTCAAATGGACATCAAGCATACATATAAAATACTCTTATAGTCAGCTTGAGTATGTTTAGATTTTTTAATTCAAACTGACTGATTGCTGATGACACTGAGTTAGCTGGTTGTTTGTAGGGTAATATCAGCCACTCTGCTAATTATTCCAACAAAGAAAAAGCCGGAAATTTAGAAAAGACCAGAAAAAAAATAAATCAAACATTCCCCACTATTCCAACACATCCAAACTGGTGATGGGACAAGTGTACATTTCTAAGCAAGACTCAACTGGCATTTCATTTGCACAGTACTCTCTCAGTTAATGCTTCTCCTAACCAGCAGAACTGTCTTAATTGTGTTGTCTCTTCCACTTAAGTACTTTTGGAAACAAAGGTTTCTGCTTTCTGATTCTGCTAGCTGACTAGTTTTCTAGTTCTAGTTTGGACATTTACAGTAAGATAAACCTGTGTGGTTCTTTTTCAGCACTGCTTATAACAATACATCATCTCTGTTTCCATTCTTGGCATTTATTGTAACGAGAGACCAATACCTGTAATCTAACAAGAACCTGTAGCTACTTATTTTTTATAAACATTTGATGGCATTGATATAACACAAAAACTACCAGTCACTCTAACTTAGGAAACACTGCCGCACACAGAGATACCACCTCCTAAATTCATTCTTCCACTATTTACTATGAAAGTTCAAAATAACATCGAATGCCTTTTGACTGTAGCTCCCCCTGAGCAGATCTGTGCTGAATTTAAATTCCCTGAGTATTGCTATAGAAAATATTTTAGAAAGCTATTCACTGCATACAACTGATATTCCACTACAACTTCCTGCAGACCCATTGAAATCAATGAAGCTTCTCCAGTTTACATGGCTGAGAATTAAGCACACCTTTCATAAACCAACCACCTCCGGTCAGAGCAGGGCAATGGATTTGGACCCTGTTTTTCTGTACTGCCACAAAACTCCAACCATTAACACTGTTGTATGATTTCTATTTATTTCTTTGCTATTATTGTCCTGGACCTTGGAGAAAGGTTTTCTAAAAGCCCTGCTTTGAAGGACATACCACATGAAGAGTAATGACTGTGCTGCTGTAGTCTGTGAGCAGATTGACTTGCCATTCTGCTTTTTTTATTCTTTTTCAGTTTTTATTTGCTGAGAAACTGTTTAAAGGAGAAAAAAAAAAGTACCTTTGTCCCCTCCTTTTCTCTTACCCCCCTAAATCCCAATTGCAGGAATGTTCGCTTTTTTTGGCAGAACTAATATTTATCCCTTACTTAATAGGAATTCTCCCGTGTGTTAAGAATGTTGCTTTTAGAGCTTGAAGATCTGAACATAAAGTATTTTATAAGTATTCTGTTTTTCTCCCCTCTTTATACAATTTAAGAGCAGTTAGGAAAAGGCAAATATTAAAACAAAAAAATACTGTCTTTGAGTGTCTGTGAAAATTTATGTACTAAAAGCAGCTGTAAAATATTTAATGTTTAAATTAATGTTTTATATTTATAATAAAAACTCTTCAGCCATGAAGGGCTTTTAAAAGCTAAATGCTAAATACAAGCAAAACCAAAGCAAATAACAACACTCCTGTGAAACGCAATTTCAACACACAAAATGGCAAGTAAGACTTTTGTGTGAATTTAGTAAGTTTTTATGTCTTGCTCTACTGAAAAAAGAAACCCTAAACCTACAAATGTCAAAGCTAAAAAAAGAGCTGGTTAGAATAGGAAGGCAAAACACTTAATTCCTTAATAATAGGTTTTTCTGCAATTCTGAATGTATTTGTGATGGTCTGGTTTACTTTTTTATTTTAATTGTGTGATAAATAAAACAGCTTCTCTCCTCTCCCTTTTCTGCCAGATATAAGCACTCTACCCTCCTCTAAAGGTTTAAACAAATGAATAGGCTTAAAAGAGACCATTATGCACTAGCTAGAGCAGGCTGAGGAGACAAAATGTTGCCAAATCGTACTCCTTTTAAAATCAATAGGAATTCTTGTTATTGGATTCAAGGGAGTATAATTAGGTTCTAAGCTCACACTCTTTCTCTACAGTGTGGGTTTCTTTACCTTTCTTATTCCTGTCTCCCTCTCAGATATGAAGAAGTCTCACTGTTCCAAAGTGTTCTCAGTTTGAACAGTATTTTAGCAATTTCTCCCCTAAAATACTTGTGGCACAGACCAGAGAATGTAAACTCTTAGCATAAGTAGCCTCCACCTGTACAGAAATTCAGCTGCAAGTTAATACCATCAAAACTATAGTCCATTCCCCAGCAGACATTTAAAGCCTTGATATCCTTTGTTCCCTGTCCACCCTACAACTTCTGATCATCACTTTCTTAGTGGCCTGGTCAGAGCAATCCCGCATGCTGAATCATCATCACCATCCCTTCCCTTTGCAGCTCAGTTTTGTTTTGCAGGTCTCACTGTAGGGATACTGACTAAGCCCAAATATATTTAGATTAAATCAGACGTAAATCTGTCCCACAACTTGAAATTATTTTCAAAACCCTTGTCAAAGTAGGTACATGAAGACAATATAAATAATTTCTCCTTGGAAGGTCTACATAAGGAGAATATGTCATTTATATCTGCATGTTGGACTTCAGCCACCAGGGAATCTTGAGTTCACTCCCATTAATCTCTCAATGACTCACTTTTACAAACAGTGCGCTGAACAACAGCAAGAAAACAGAAAGCCACACTATCCCCCAAAGCTCAAGAGTTAAGAGCTCTCTTTTTCATATTTTTTTTTTCCATACGCAAATCCTACACAAATAGTTTTACCCACAGCACTACCTCAATAAATTAATGTCAACCTTTACTTTGCTCCAAATGAAAGGATACTAGAACAATTTTTAACTGTTTCTTGGCTAGAGATAGTTAATAAAATTACTGCAAGGCATTTAAAATGGTATCTTTTTTTTTCAACTGCTCTAGAAACTAGGAAAAAAAATAATAAAAAAAAAAACACCAAAACAAATGAAAACAATATTTTCCTCATTTTGTTTTACTCGTTTGCAGTAGAAAAATATTTTTCATGTCAACTATATTTTAAACCACTCATAACTAAAAAAAAATAATAAAGAGAGTATAAGCATTAAAATACAATCTTCAATGTTTATTTAGGTAACTGAATTAAAATTTATTACATGTGATAACAGTGGTTTCACCTTCCTATACTTCAAGTCAGTTGTTCCATTAAGCACAACCAAAGGTGACCTTAGAAAAGGCCAATCCTGCCTGGTTAGTACCTTGCAAGAATAATTGCAGAGCTGTTTGAAGGAAGCAGTTTCTGCAAAGAACTTATCAAATTATTACTGTAAATATCTTGCAAGGCTTTCCAGGGACTCTTGCTAGAAAAACTTTACAGGAATTTTGCTCAAATCCATCCAGTGGAGAGGGGTCTGAAGAATAGCCAGATCCTAAATACAGCTTTTCATGAAGAGATCTCATAGCTTTTAGAATGTGAGGTAGCATTGCTGCAGCAAACTTATTTAAGAACATGTATTTAGACTATCTTTTCATATTTAACACAATCCTCTCCCTCCTGCCTTTTTTCACCAGTTGCACGCCTAGGTTTTCTGAGAATATCTGTGCTCAACACCTACTTCAGTCTTTGTGTATCCATACTTAATTTGTCCATAATTATGATTAATTATTTTTTAAATGTGCCAGATATATACACTGTTCTTCCACAGATGAGATATTCCTATTGCAAAATATCTGCTGAAAACAGATGAGGACTTTAAGCATTTTATTAGTTTTATTAGTTCATGTTAAATCTGTGACAAGCAAGTCAATAACATTAAATATCAGGTAAATAAAGATTAAGATATCTTTGTTTTAAAGCAAAGCAAGGGGAAGAAAAAAATGGATTTTATTTAGTGTTCCCCAAATTTGCAGTTTCCCTCATGCAAGTTTCTTTCACAGTTTGCAACTTGTAGCGAATACAGTTTGACAGAAACAAGATATACTGACTGATAGCAACAGCTAACAGAAACTCTGGGCATTCTCAAACCAGCCCTATTATTGGTGGTAAAGGTTCATCAGCCCTGTAGATCCAGTGAATGAGGATACAAATCTGGGGGTAGTATAAAAATACAAGGAATGACATTTTAAAAGAAACTATCCCTGTATGGTCTTGCCTATAGCCATAACTCTAGAAAAGAACTCCTTTTCTAACATGCCCTCCAGGACTACAAAGGCATAGATATCATGCTATATATTAAAATTAGTATTTCTTGGCCTTACACAGTTGTAGATCAGGCTACTCATGTCCTGGACATGACTCAAATAAGCAACTTCTCCATTGGGTAATTTAACCTGCTGAGGTGTCTGGTAGCTAAGATTTATGACCTCATCATTTTAGTTAAAATTTACAAAATTAGGTTTGGACAGTGGAAGGGAACATCAAGAGCAGTGACGGCATCACTGTAGTATAATGGGAAGTGAAACAAATTTGAATAGAGTAATTCTCAACTATTATTTATCTGTAGGTATTAAAATTAAATAGGCACAATTAAATCCCAGGGACAGGAATAAGACTGACAGCACTTTCTGAAACCTCCCTATAGCAATGATTTTAGAGCACAAACGGGATATTTCTGCTCACTAAATAAGAAGTTTGACAAGCATTCCATTTGAAAAGGCTGAAAACAGATGTATTTTTTTTTATTCTCTATACTTAAAATTATCATTAACAACATAAGCTTAATTATAGGTGGAGTTTTTAACTCGCAGTGCTTTAAAAAAAAAGATTTTTGTATTGCTATTTCCCACTAAAATAAGGGAAAAGATAGATGTGGGGATGAACTGACTGTGAAAGGAAATTCTGTAAAGAATCAGTTTAGTTTTCGTTCTACAGGCACGTTTTAAATTATCAGTTTTACAGAAGCCAACTAGATACAATCCAGACCCCATCACTGGAGAAAGCTTGCACTATACTACTGTCAATACACAAAAGATTTGCTGGAGTCTCTTTCTTTCTCTCTTTCTATATAAGGTATTTGAGTTGGCCCTACAAGAGGGACATTTTGCCCTTATGTTGTTCACTGCTTAAATCTGTTATCCTTGAGAAAAGGAGGGCACCAGATCCCTGTGCCAGTCATCCTCCCAAATATCTAATTAATGTTGACAGTAAAATATTAGCCACAGCGTTAACTGCCAGATAAGAAAGAGTAGTCCTGAGGCTTGCACATCCGAATCAAGTGGGTTTCACTAAAAAAGAGACTTGTTACCAATAATACCAGACAATTGCAACATTTTCTTAAACTAGCACTAAAATAAAGATGACTCATTTATCTTTGTACTGCTATAAATAGGGATTTGCCTCTCTACTCTCCATTTCATTCCCTCCCACTATCCTTCAATCAGATGTAAAACTTTCTTTTTCTGCTATGGGAGGAGGGAACAGGAAAAAAACACCAAAAAGCTCAACAATTCTGTATTTAGGCTAAGCCACTCTGCAACATCACAGTTTATGAGTTCCAAATATAGATGTACCCATCAGCTCCTCCAAGCAGAATCATGGTCTACACTTTCTTCAGCCCCAGAGGCACACCAAAAGTTGTACTTGTGAGAGAAACCCTGTGGCCAAAAATGCAGTTAACGCTTGGTTCTTCCTATAGCTTCCAAACATTTGGTTCTATTTCAGCTCCCTGCATTGCAGTTCACAGTGCCAGTACTATTTACATGAATACCTGATCCAGCAATCATCCTGCAGATAAAGCAGAATCATTTCAGGGATAATAAGGAAGAACACTGTTTAGCAGCAATGCAATATAAAAAAAAAAAAAAAGAAAAAAAAAGGTGTTTCTTCCTCCAAGAATGTCTTTGCAATAAACTCCACGGTTTTAGCTCACAATATCCTGGTAGGACATGTGCGTCATCATAAAAATAACATGAACATCTTCCACAGACTCCCAAGTCCAGAGTAACCCAAGTACCAGTCACATATCATCATAGCAAACTTCTGGTAGGCTCAGAAAAGCAAAATGTCTCACGGGATACTCTATCCCTACCAAAACTTAAAATGTTTTGCTCCATCCTCCATAACTTGCCAGTCTCCTTACCCTCAGTATGTCTTTTTTGCAGAATACAATTAAATACAATTGTATTTAAATAAAGCAAGCACAGCATCTTCATCTAAATGTTAAGGAAATATTTATCAGCACAAAGAAAGTCTCACCCTGTATAATGTTTACAGTGCTTTTTATCTTCAGGCTACATTAGGATTTGCTGTCAAATGGTATTTGGAATGACTTGTGAATCAGTGCCAAATGTGGTTCCACCAACCATATTGCAAAGCTTTGCACAGCAGTAATCATGGGGTATTTCTGACACTGGGAGCAACTGATACGGAAAAGCAGTAAAGAAAAAGATGGTCTGTTCTTTTCCCACTTAATCCCTTCTGTTGAAGCACTCTTAAAAATCAGAATAAAATATGAACTAAGATAACAGATGCCCTTAATGAGGCCGTTACTCTACTACAGTATCTCTGAAAAAATAAAATATATGGATTCTGTTTCAGCAACTAAGACAATAGAATTACAGACAGCAAAAAGTTTGTGATTCTTTGGGGCAGAGGGTTATCATCAGACAGGAAGGAATAGCTGGTGTGCTCAGAGGCAATGATACAAGTTGCAGAATACTGATATGATCATAGAATCATAGAATAGTTAGGGTTGGAAAGGACCTTAAGATCATCAAGTTCCAACCCCCCTGCCATGGGCAGGGACACCTTGCTCTAAACCATATTACCCCAGGCCTCGTCCAACCTGGCCTTGAACACTGCCAGGGTTGGAGCATTCACAATCTCCTTGGGCAACCTATTCCAGTGCCTCACCACCCTAACAGGAAAGAATTTCCTCCTTATATCCAATCTAAACTTCCCCTGTTTAAGTTTTAACATATTACCCCTTGTCCTATCACTACAGTCCCTAATGAAGAGTCCCTCCCCAGCATCCCTATAGGCCCCCTTCAGATACTGGAAGGCTGCTATGAGGTCTCCACACAGCCTTCTCTTCTCCAGGCTGAACAGCCCCAACTTTCTCAGCCGATCTTCATATGGGAGGTGCTCCAGTCCCCTGATCATTCTCGTGGCCCTCCTCTGGCCTTGTCCCAACAGATCCATGTCCGTTTTATGTTGAGGACACCAGAACTGCACACAGTACTCCAAGTGAGGTCTCACGAGAGCAGATTAAAGGGGCAGGATCACCTCGTTTGACGTGCTGATCACACTCCTTTTGATGCAGCCCAGGATACGGTTGGCTTTCTGGGGCTGCAAGCACACACTGAAGCCGGCTCATGTTCATTTTCTCATCGACCAGCACCCCCAAGTCCTTCTCCACAGGGCTGCTCTGAATCTCTTCTCTGCCCAGCCTGTAGCTGTGCTGGGATTGCTCTGACCCAGGTGTAGGACCTTGCACTTGGCATGGTTAAGCTTCATGAGGTTGGCATCAGCCCACCTCACAAGCGTGTCAAGGTCCCTCTGGATGGCATTCCTTCCCTCCAGCATATCAACAGAACCACACAGCTTGGTGTCATCGGCAAACTTGCTGAGGGCGCACTCAATCCCACTGTCCCTGTCAGCGACAAAGATTTGAAACAATACCGGTCCCAACACCAATCCCTGAGGGACACCACTCGTTACTGGTCTCCAGCTGGACATTGAGCCATTGACCACAACTCTTTGTGTGCGGCCATCCAGACAGATCTTTATCCACCTAGTGGTCCATTCATCAAATTGATGTCTCTCCTATTTAGAGACAAGGATGTTGTGTGGGACAGTGTTGAACGCTTTACACAAGTCCAGATAGATTACATCAACTGCTTTACAGCTGTCCATCAGTTCTGTAGCCCCATCATAGAAGGCCACCAAATTGGTCAGGCAGGATTTCCCCCTAGTGAAGCCATGCTGGCTGTCACCAAGCACCTTGCTGTTTTTCATGTGCCTTAGCATGCCTTCCAGGAGAATGTGCTCCAAGATTTTGCCAGGCACGCAGGTGAAACTGACTGGTCTGTAATTCCCTGGGTCATCCATTCTCCCTTCTTGAAAATTGGGGTTATATTTCCCTTTTTCCAGTCATTGGGAACTTCACCTGACTGCCATGATTTTTTAAATATGATGGCCAGCAGCTTAGCAACTTCATTTGGACCCATGGACTTGTGCACATTCAGATTTTTAAGATGGTCTCAAACCAATTCCTTTCCTACAGTGGTCCCAAGGTCTTCATTCTCACAGTCCCTGCATCTGCCTTCCAAGACTTGGGTGGTGCGGTCAGAACCTTTGCTAGAGAAGACCGAAGCAAAGAAGTCATTCAGAACCTCAGCCTTCTCCAAATCCTATGTAGCTAGTTCACCCGAGAGCTTCCTGAGGGGGCCTACGTTCTCCCTAATCTGTTTTTTATTTGCTATGTACCTGTAGAATCCCTTCCTGTTATCCCTAATATCCCTAGCCAAGTTTAATTCTAACTGGGCCTTAGCTTTCCTAACCTGGTCCCTAGCTTCCCGGACAACATCCCTGTATTCTTCCCAGGCTGCCTGTCCTTGCTTTCACTTTCTATAAAACTCTATTTTCATTTGAATTTTCCTCAGGAGCTCCTTATCCATCCAAGGAGGTCTCCTGGCCCTCCTGCTGCACTTCCTTCTGGTTGGGATGCAATACTCCTGGGCTTGTAGCAGGTGATCCTTGAAGACCAACCAAGAGTCTTGAGCGCCCCTGCCCTCTAGGGCTATATCCCATGGAACCTTACTAAGCAGGTTCCTGAAGAGGCCAAAGTCTGCTCTCTTGATGTCCAGGGCAGTGAGCTTGCTGCACGCAGTTCTCACTGTCCTAAGGCTCTCAAATTCAACCATCTCATGGTCGTTGCATCCAAGGCTGCTCCCTGGATCGCCACATTTCCAACGAGCCCTTCCCTGTTGGTGAGCACAAGGTCCAGCACGGCACCTCTCCTTGTCGGTTCCTCTATTGCCTGCAGAAGGAAGTTGTCTTCCACACAACTGAGGAACCTCCTGGATTGCTTGTGCTGGGCCGTACTGTCATTCCAACAGATGTCAGGGTGGTTGAAGTCATCCATGAGAACGAAGGCCTGTGAGCATGAGGCTTTTCCTATCTGCCTATCATCTGTCTTCACTTCTTAGCATACTTCTCTCAATACCAAATCCCAATCCCCTCCTTAAAAGTGGAAGCAAATAAATAAATGACTCTGTAGCTGAATAGATTAAAAACATGCAAAAACAATTTCTACTTTAATGGGGAAACCTGCATGTAGAGAGATTTTAATGCAGAAAAGTGCTGCTCCTCGTTTAAGGGAAACATCATCACTCCATCTGAGAGCTGCACTTAGCTCTTCTTCAAGTGTGTAAATGCAGAATACTGGTGAAGTTTCATATAGAAAAGAAATTTGATAAAAAAGTGGAAAATTTATTTCATACACTTTCATTTCCAAAACCCAAAACAAATAAATAATCACTCTGAAGACTCTGAATATGCCCAAATCCTATTAAAGTCCTTTTAGACTCAAAAATCTTCATTTTTAATAGTCTTTTGGCAGTTGTGTGTGATCCACAAAGCATTTACAACTGGTGCACAGTTATAAAGTGGTGTTTCTGATTATCCTACTCTAAATGGCATTTGAACATGCTGAATGCTACCTGATCACCAGTAACCTTCAGCTCAAATTTGTCATAAGTTTATGCATAAGTGCAGTGGTGATAAGCACAACTCTGCAAAACAGAAAATCTTTCATTTGTCAGCAAACATTATTTGGCATTTGCTTATTGCTCTAGGAAAAAGATTCAGCAATGAGTAGTCTTAATGTAAGAAATAAAGCTTTATACTCAATATTTCTTGAGAATAGAATATTAAATCTAAAGTCACTCAGTGGATCTGCTTTAAAATAGATGGGTTTTGTTCTCAAAAGGATTAATTACTCTATTGAAGAGGAAACCATTACAAACTGGTTTGTAATGCAACGGGAAAAACTTTGTACTCTAATTCCTGAACAATCAAAATGCCTGGATTTCTAGTACAGCATCACCTTTTAATAACATTAAACTTCTCTGCGTACCTTCATATCGTCAGATCTCATATTGATTCAAGGCCCAATCTGAACTAGCCTCAGCTGACCGTCTTTACAAGCATGCTATTTGTAAATATTGCATATGTTCCTATAGTCCACTAAAAGAAGACATGACAGACTATTCAGGGGTTCAGGAACGAGTTTCTAGGGATTTACAGATAACAATAAAATGCAAAAACTCATTTTAAAATTCAGAACAGAGTGCAGTGATTTTTTAGTTCAAAATTGCCATCAACAATTATCACTTATTTAAATAAAACAAAAGAAAGTCTCAAAAGAATTGTGTGCATGTCACTTCTACCTTGACAAAAGAAACATTTTTAATCTTCCTACATCACGTATCACAGGAGGTCTCTAGTCACTTCAGTATAGAAGGAGAGAAAAGGGGGAAGTTACACATTTCCAGGCACTAACAATTTAGAATTAAGACAAGAACAAATACTGTTAGTAAAAGTAAAAGACAGCGAGGAAAGCAACTTGGCTTGTGGAATAACAATATTGTTAAATAGAAATGGCTGTTTTCTGAACACAGTCATTTTATAAAATGTACAGTAAAGCTTTTATATGTAAATTACCCAAATTCAGAAACCTTTCACTTCAAATTGAATTGAGAATAGCTTGAAGAAGAATACTTAGAAAACGTGCCTAAAATGAACAAAATCAAGAATGACTAAGGTGCACACGCAGTTTCACTGGAAAAAAAACAACGTGCAAGTAAATGTTTGATTGATGTACTGCTAACAGAAAAAGGATAAAAGATTGACTGCAAATATATTTGGATAGCCTCTTAATAGGTGCATTTATTTTTTTCTGTTTTAATGGATACTGATTTTATTGTTAAACTATGTGTGTTGCCACCAAAACTACTGCAATGGAACTACATTATACAAACAACCAAATTATTACGTTTAAAAACTCCTTTGCTAACATACTACATTAATGAAATTTTCCCTCATCTTTTGAACTGATATCTTATGATACCATCACAATATTTTTAACTTACAACGTCCCTTAAAATAATCCAATTATGTATGATGGCCAAATTTGAACATGTGTTCCGTACCAAACCATCATGCTGGATACTCCATATGAATTTTAAAAGAAGCTATATATGAAAAAATTGCAGTCTCTGCTGTTTTCATCAGTCTTACAAATGTATTTATCTTCAGATTTTCTAGCAAGCCTTGCACCTCTCATGACGTACTGGCTAAAAATGACAATTGACACATACCACATTATGGGAATGCCAGCTCCTTATTTTTATTTCTGGCATAAATTCATGGTAATTAAACAATTTTGACAAATCTAGCTGTAATCTATATGTTTCTATTTGATTCTCTGTGACTATGGTTGATTCAGCTGCTGTATCATGGTTTTGCACAAATAAAACAACTTTGTGGTACCCTCACTGACTATGCTGATAAAGGGGATAAGGTGGCATACCAAGGCACCTGACTGGGGGTAAATCTGCAAGTAAATAAAATAACAGCTAATAATAGCCAAATGAGAAGCAAAAGAAAGACATACAGAAAGAGTATACAGTTCTTATCAGAGAGTAACCTATATGGAGGATCACAGTTTATTAAAACTATCATCCCACAGTAATGAAGGAATAATCTCTTTGTAAGCTGAGCTCTTAGGAAAATTGTTCTGAATTTGCTTATTCATAGTATACTTCCTCCTGGCTGAATATAGAAATCTGATTTTATTCAATGCTTGTAGGTTACATCTCACTTTGAATTTGTACACGGCTACCAGCTACTTGAGTAGCAGGCAGGGAGGTGTTTGTCCTCCTATTAAAGAACTTGTTCTTTAATTTACTAGCTTGTAAGGACAGCAGGGAGCTTTGAGCTGCACAGTCTGCACATGTAAATCCATGTATGCGAGAACATAAAGAAGAATACCAATAATACTCCATATTTATCTCTCTCAAAGTGTACTTATAACACACAAATGAAAATGGCATACTGAACAACATCTGCATAATGACATAATTGTTTACAAATTGGAAACGCAAGTACCAATCCAAATAATATTCAGGGTATTCATAGAAAAGACAAATTAAATGGAATAGTTTATATTTTCACTATCAATATATGTGGAGACAAAATAAAACCTGCATTTCAAATCACACTCTATAAAGTTAAAAATGTTTGCAATCTGGCATTTTGATATAATTGTGTGCTATATTAATTTATTAAATTATAATCTCCTAGCCATTAAAGCACTTGCAGTGTATGTGTAGCTAAAACATGTAGTATTTTTATATTACAGATAAGGCAACTTAATGTGACTGAAAAATAATGAGCGTAGTTCATTCTTTCAAGTTATGAAGCATGCACGCTCAGATGCTTTATATGACTATCTTATTGGACCTTAGCGGAGGATATAATATGGAAGATAGCCAGAGATTAAATTTCCAAGATGCGATATTGTACCCAAAAGATTTAAGCCATGAAATAATAAACAATTGTTGAAAATGGTTTACATTTGAGGGTTGGTTTTTTTTAAATAATCCTGTTAACTGAGAATCTGGTTCCACCTGTGCCAGGTTTCTGTAAGTACAGACACGTGTGAAAAGCTGACAGCTTACACTTTATAAAGTTCTTTTTAACTTTAAAAGGAATTACTGAATGTTGCCCAACACTTTTATTAAAAGCTAAATCTTTAAGGCCTTCAGTTCTTAATTCAGAGTTCATGTGACTCAAAGTATTTCAGATTCAGTACAAGCTCAAACCAACAGGAAAATTTAGCAGTCTAGATGGAAGATCTACTCACCTGCATTGGCCACAAAGATTGATAATAATGAAAAGCCCAAACAAAAACAAACCTTGGTGAAATTTCCTCTGTTATCCAAGAAAATTACCCATCTGAGGTGGGTGAATGAGTAGAATTTAAAAAATGCTATTATTATAATTATAAACAAGAAACTAAAATGTTATTATACCCTTGCTAACTGCTATTTCAACTATTAATGCTGAACTCCATCTAACTTACCTAACAGTTTTGCACTCTCTCTTCCTCTCTGTTGCAAGATGTACATACAATACCATGAAGGAGACTTAGGTATATTGCAAAATTATATTTGAAGATGACATGTGATGGATGCATTTGACTTTTTAAATCTTTCTCACTCTAGAAAAGGAATCAGAAATCTGTGCGGTTTTGCTGCACTGTATCTTTTGGTGAAAGCAGATGAACATTTTTTGCATGAAAAACAACTTATGAATTTTTGATCATTTATTAAAAGCAATACTGCATAACATTTCAGGAAATATAACCCACCAGAAATCTTTTTGTGTTTATATCTAAAAACATTGGTATTCTACCCAACCCCCCCCCCCTCCCCCCAAGAAAAAATGATGCATCTAATGACAGGAGATTGAAATGCTAAAAGCACTTTCAATCATTCTTGTACACATTTGTGTGTATTTCACTTGTATTTGTGACAAACATGCAGACCAACTTACTCGTAAACAACTATGAGTTAACACTTCGCTTGATTTCTTAAGATAATATTGTTGGCTTTTTTTGCCAACATTACCATGAATGACTCTTCCCAAGGCATGTACAGCTGGCCTGTGGCTGCATGGCTATTCTTAGGGCAGAACAGGAAGGGAAACGACACAATTTCTATGAAGTTCCACGTAGTCAGACATAGGCATGTACAAACAGGCACGAGCCCTTACTACCAATCTTTTCCTCTTACAAAGGCAAAAACCTTTTAGACAAAAGTATATCTGACAGAGGAAAACCCTTGCAATTCATAGGTTTCCAGTTCCCTTAAATCACCTCCACTCATGAGCTGCCTTTCTCTTTAGAGACGGTTGGCAACATGGAGGCAGAAACATACCTGGATTCCTCAGTTCCTCTTCACCAAATACTGTATTTGAAAGGCATTCTGTTTTACCTCCACTACACATAGCTTTCCCAGGCTTGCTCTGTGAAAGCCTTTTAGAATTGCATAGGTGATCACCAGACAGATATTCCAGCTAATCTGTTGTGATTTGCAGGAGAAATAAGGCAAAATTAAGCTAGAATGATAACGAAAAAAATAGGAAGCAGAAACAACTACAACTGAAATGTTTAAGAATTGCATTTAGGAATAAAGCAACATAAAGTAACACTGACTAATGTGACTCTCCTTTCATTCTCACACCTTACCTATCGTTTTTGCTCCAGAAGTCATTATAGTTACTGCTCCTACTGAAAAATTTAGGAGGTTAAATCATGAAACAGGGCCCCAGTGTGCTAATGGCTTGATAAACACTGACAGAAAATGGCAAGTGCTCCAGAACATCCCCAAATGCAGTCATTAAAGGGATATTTTATGTTGTTCCTATGATTTGAATGTACACAGATTTAAACCACAAATGTATTAATAAGAAGCATTGTAGGTCTATAACTTTCTGCATCAAAAAAAAAAAAAAGATTAGATAACAAATACAGACGCTGTAAAATATATGTTAATTCAGTCTGTCTTTATAAATTATACCCCTGATAACACGAGAAAACAAGTGTATTTACTACACGTAAGCAGAAAAAAAATGTTTTTTCCCAGAAAATAACCTAAATAAAAACGTCATGACAATGTGACCAAACCAGTAAGCCGCATCACTGCAGCCATTTCAGTACACAGATTAAAGGATCCCCAAAAGGGGCAACACTGCTTTTCACCTGTGACACAGCCACAGAAGCTCAGCGCCCACCAGTATGCACATAAAAGTGACGAGAGAGTTGTTGTAATGAAGAGCAGAGGTATACAGCCTTTATCAGATGAGAGGGGATTTGTCAGAGATTAATAGAATTCCATTGTAATATCCATATCTCACAAAGGCATACTCTGACAGGGTCCAATTACTTTCAACAAGCTGGGCCTGCTACATGGACCCTCTGAACCGGAATGGCCCTCCAATCTGTATGCTTTCGTTCAGACAGATAACACCACCGTGTTTCTCTCTGTGATCACTGCCTAACTTAAATGAGTTAATCTCGTTTTCCAGATGAATTGTTATTTTGTCTCCCGCAGGCTGTGATTACCGGATAAAAGTATTGTGTTAACAGGAGGGCCAGGGTCTTTTCAGCTGCGGATTCCACATTCAGATACCCAGCCAGAGAGGGCTTTTGCTTGCTTGCGTGCTTGCTTGTTTTCTTTTCTCTCTTTTCCTAATGTGAAGTAAGAGAGTGGCACTAACAGGAGAAAACTGTGAAATGACACAGAGATGAACCTTCCCAAATAATTACGTAACTTTGTAAGAGGTCAAAGGGACGGTTTGTCTTCATATTTCAAAAGAGCATCCCGGTAGACCAATCACATGTACAGCCTACCTCTACATATTTTAAGATGCTATTTGCCTTTCAGTTCATGCCTGCCCTTTCTTTCTCTAATGGCCTTTGTTTCTTAAGCCATTATAATGCGTTTGAGAAGTTCACAAGGGAGGCTATCAGAATATAAATATTTGGAACCACTGAAACATATCTGGGCAGTATCAGAAAACAGGAAGAAGAAAACAAGCCTGTGATTTCACAAACAGTTCTCTTAAACTGATGAAGCAAGAGCCTTATGGTGACAGTTATAGTCTACAGCACATTTTTTTTGAGATAATGTATTTTGTCAATGATGGCAATGAGATTCTTCATTTCCTCTTCTCCATAAAATGCTGAAAAGCCCCACTCCGATGTTAATTCTTAAAAACTACACTTTTGGTAGGTTTTACATGGAAGATACACAGACATGAATAGCCAGTTGTGCCTTGGCCAGCAGGAACCCTTCCAGATCAGGAGTAACTCATCTAGACCCCATCTAGGCAAATTCAAACCCATGAATAGCAGCAGAACTGCACCGACTTTTGTTAGGTCTGAATTTCACACATTTTCATCCCTATAGAAAAAAAAAAAACATTAAATTATTTTAGCATACATTTTAGTATCTAGTGACAAGAGGTAAATAAAATTTGATCTCCAAAAGTAATGGATTTCTCCACTGACTATCCCACTATGTAGATCCAGGTAACTCTTGAGGTGGGTTATATCAACAACTTGGAAACAAGATGTAACATTCAATCATTGGCAGTGTATCAAACACTGCCCATGAAATGCAGCTGATAAGCTATGAAAGCTTCCTGAAGAGAAAGCTGCAACACTCAACTGCAAAAAGCCAATAGCTTCAACAAAATCTGAATGCATACTGGTGCATGATGTGCATTGCATGATGCACATGGTGGCTGTGTATACACAGGTCTACGGCAGAGCAGATCCTTCAAGTCCCAGGTCCCCAGTTTCGCAGAGCTGTGGACCTACCGAAGCATATCACAGCTTCCTTTATGCTCCCGTGCCCATATTTCCTTCTGCAGCAAAGGAGAGGCTGAGTGAAAAGCAAATCTGAGGTGTATCAGTCTGTACACAAATACTTGGGCTCCATCTTTCTTATGCAAAGAATAACTGACATCAGCAGATAGGAAAATCCCTCAGAGGCAAATTAATGAAAAGATAACACATTTTTGAGTTTTTATATTACAGAGTTTAAATATTTTTTAGATTATACCGAACTGAAACCTCTATGCAGCTGGAACTACAGTAATCATATCACTAACTTCCATTTTGATCAAGTTGGTAGTATTCTCATTTCCGGCCAGAGGCAGTAAACTCAACCTGTCTACTGGGGACTAAGTTCATCATGTCATTTAAAGATCCCTGGTATTTTTCAAAATGGGCAGATAATAACCTAATGGCCCACATTCTCTCGTGAAAAGCAAGCTTTAGGATTATGCATTACATACAACAGAATGCAAAATGTCTATATAGCATAAGCAAACTGTCAATCATGTCATGTACTTAAGGTGTAAACCTGATGTTATAGTAAAAACATGCTTTTTCTCAAAAAGGTGAAAAGATGAGTTTTACACAGCAGGAGTCTCCCTCAGGTGTATAAGGAATTGCACTGTTAGCTGGGCTACAAAAAGATCTATTCCAGTCTTCTTCTCCATTAGCATTGCATTTTATTCTGCTTAGCAAGAGACAAGTGATGCAGCTAGGAGAGTGTGAAGTGCTCCTATGCATCATCATAAACAAGATAAGCAGAATTATTTCCTAAATTACAAACATCTACACCTACAACAAATCACTGAGAGGAGCAGGGGACATTATGAATACAGCATGGGCACAAAGCCGTGTGCCTTTAGCAGCTCTTATCGATGATGCCACTGCTGTAGGCGCAGGAAGCTGCCGTGACTTTGCCTTGTCTTTGTCTGAAGAAAGCAGGAACAGTATTTTTCTGTCCTTTTTTATAAGTGTTTTGATTGCATTGCTTCTCTTGACTTAGCCTAGGAAAGGGTAGGCCTCAGTAGAGATCTCAGAGGCCATAGGCTCCCTGAGGTATATCCTCAGTAGGAGGATTCCCCCCCCCCTTTTTCTTGCCTAATTAACAGATCAGATGTGGGAATAATTATGAATAAACATCAGGCAGTGTCTTTTAGAGACTGGTCACTTAGACTAACCCGTGATGAGTCTATACACATCCACAGAAGGGATTAAGCTCCCAGCACAGCTGTAACCAGGACTGCTCAGATCCCAGCTCCGTTTTTTGTGCAGGACACAGCCCTGACATTCTGCTTGTTATACAGGAATTCAGAGTTAACTGTGAATAGTCCTATTTCAGTTCTCAATGAAAGAGAATACTGGTGCTCCTCACAATAACAGTCTTTTCCCAGACAAAGCCAACACTGGTATAGCACAAATGATGCTAGTAAGAAGTGATGTGAATTGGTAACAAAGAAGCTTGATCAGCGTGATGGAGACAGACAGTCACAAGCACAAATTAAATCTCAGACACAAATTAATTCCTCATTCATTCTTCTGAACACCGGTGCTACAACACACTGTAAAAGTTGCATCGAAGGTAGCTGCTGGAAATTATATTGTTTCAAGAGAGGCAAATATTCTCTGTAAAGAAATTTTAAGCCCATAAACTTTTCCTTTTCTTTTTTTTCTTTTTTCTTTTTTTTTTTTAATAGTTCCTCAAAATGCATGCAAAGCAGATCTAGGAATTGCTACATGGCTTTATTTTTTAAATTGCCCATCTTTTTATTCAGTGGCCTTATAAACATAAAATTGATTAAATGGACAGCTTTCTTTCTAAGCTAAGCTAAGCTACATCTCTGCTTTTTTGAAAGCTTCCTAAACATGCAAGCACTCCATAAAAAAGTAACTGGTGCATGCAGAAGCAATGCAGTTCACAAATGAAGCAGTATAATGTCAATGGTTTGAAATTGTTCAGTCTCAGTTGTTTTCCAAGTCAATGCACTGGCAGTCTTGCCTGAATGCAACTAGTCAATAGAGGGAAAATAAATAGAGCATTTCCAGAATTCACCCATCAGCACTGAGAAGTGTCTGCCTACTATTACACAGTTTTAACATGTCATAATCGTTTTTCACAGTATAGAAACCTTTCTTATGCCTGGGACAAAGAATGAATGACTATTTTAGCACCCTATACATATCTTCTAATAGAAACTCCATGCAAAATGTATCGATTATATTATTGTAAGGGGTACGTGTTATTCAAGTAGAATCTGAATCCTTTAGCTATTTTTAAATACTACATTATGAACAAAAATATCTAATTTGGATATCTAAAAGCACAGACTCCTGTACGTGAACTTCTGAACAGACTCATTTTAACATTCCTGTAAGTATCTGCATTGAAAGAGGTCCCTGTAATTTCAGGTAGAGTTGAACACCACAATTTATGCACAGTATTATTCCCATAAAGAGTCCTAGAGACTATTAAGTTGGACAGGTTTTGATCGCATAGGTAAAAGCTTTAGCGCCCCAGCTGCATGACTCTAAATACCCATACATTAAGCAGCAGAGATACAACTGTCCCCTGTCTTCCTATCTTTTATTTCTCCCATGCCTGTATGACAAGTGCGATGTCAAATAGCACCACTAGGCCGAATACTACAAAATGAAAGAAAGGAAACAGACACGGAAGCCACATTGCTACACTTTTCTTTGGGAAAAAAAAAAAAAGTTATGCCTTCCTTTCCAAGCATCTAGATGCTAAATTGTATCTAAGGTGCTATGCTTACTTAAATAAGGTCCTTCTAATGCTGCATATTTACAGAAAGGATCAGATATAGTCTGAAAAATAAGGAGAAGTATATATTTTCCTATCCCCTGCCTTGTTATCTGTCACCTGGATGAAAATCATGTGAAAAAAAATATAAAGAGGGGAAAAAAATTCCCCTTCAGACCCAAGAACACACTAACGCCCATGGATATAAATGTTACAATAAAAGAGCAGGATGAGTACTAGCAAAGCTTTTATAGCTTAACAGTATTTTGACAACAAATGTTCATATTTCATTTGAAATTTATGAAACCTTTGTGCCTGTAATCCCATGAGCAGCTACATGGTAAATGAAAGTAGCAGGCAGTCTAGATTAATAATATTTTGCTTCATACTGGAAGAGCATTCTAAGGAAAAGAAATCTTGCTTTATCTGCTCTCCCACTTTCATTTTTTTTTACGGTCTCTGTATTAGAACAGATTCAGAGCTCTAAAACCTGCTTGCAAATATTCACAGGTGCCTTATTAATTTATGAGAAACTGAAGGACCCATCACAAGGTATAAGCAAGCAATTTAGGAATAACAAGTAGAGGGGTATGATACATGGCAAAATACCACCGCTCCTAGTGTTATAGAACTACCACTGGTTTAAATCAAGTTCAAGGGGAATACCTGGAGTAAGCTTCTGTACTTCATATTCTAATAAAAAATTGGTATGGAAAAAAACACAACTGTTGCCCTATGAATCATAGTCTTTGCTTTCACATTTTCACAGTTTAGACATACATGTATGCTAAAAGCTCAAGTGAGGCTTCTTGCACTTAAATGTCTAAGTGTCTAAGTGTCTTTTTCAACAGCTCTATTTATCCTCAAGCATACCCAACACAAAGTGTTAGGGATTTTATGTTTTTTAAAAGTACTCTCTTAGTGCAAACTATCATGGTAAATATGATGTGGGCCAATTATGCACCTAGAAAGTAGATATTTATTTTTATTAAAATTTTCCTGTCTTTTTTGAACGTTCATGTGGACTTATCTCACATGCACAAGGTATATTAGGTTAGCAAGACCAGACTCTGATGCCTTGCTTTGTTACAAAGCACAAGACACAGGAAAGGTAAGAAAGGAAATGAGAGATAACTTATTTTGAGAAGCAATTGGAGATACACTTTTAAACAATAGCTATTAAAACCAGTTCTTTTTATGAAAAATACAGCTTTGTTCAGCTATTCTTAATTTCAAGTAGTTATGTGGCTTTTCATTTCCTGAGTTTTATGTCAGAACTTAACACTTCAGCCTTTGAAAACTGGTATCTCTGAGAAACAAATACTGAATTTGCCATTAAATAAGATTACACAAAAATTCTTAGGTACTTCAGCTGTAAGATATTGCTGTAAAGAAAGTACTTGCTACAAGCATTTAGGTCAAAACCATTGTTCACTGGTGAGAGGCTGGGAAAACGTTGAAGCAGACAACTGTGGAAAGGTGAAGGACAGAATGGAGAAAGAGTAATATAAAAACAAAGTTAAACATGGAGTCGAGGCAAACTGTTTTACTCATTCAATAAAAAGTGTAAAACAGAGCATTAGATGGCTGTAGGAAAATCACACAGAAGATACACAAAGGTAAAGGGAGGCACCTGAGAGCAATGTTATTATAGACACGTTGTCACTAAGGGACTCTATTTCCACACAAATAAAAAAAGGAAATTAAAAATACTGAGATATGTGATTAGGGTACCAAATCTCCAAAAATAATAATAAAAAAGTACCTTGTTAGCTGTGACACACAAAGAAATAATTTCTTTGACTGAAAGTGTTTGCAGATGACATCCTCAGCCTGAAAGTCCAAGATTTAGCATGTGGAAGAAACCATTGGTAAACATTTTGGCAGCGATCAAAGGAACATCAAAGTAACATTTATGGAATATATTGCTAAAAGAGAATCTCCTTTTTAATTCACAGTTGAGTTGTAGTTTGATATATGCAAGACTGCTTTAAAATCTTTCTCTTTCTTTTATTTATTTAAGATTCATCCTAAGTGGTCTTCATTTTTTGAGTCAACTTCCATTACTACTTTTGACATAAAACTCCATGGACTCCTTGGCTGCTAGAGTAAAAAAACACTTCCTTTATCTTTTCATTTTCCAAGAAAAGGTGAGTGTAACAGGGAAAAAAAAAAAAAAAAAAAAGGCCAGTCACCCTAATGTTTGTTTTTCAAAGAGCATGCCATTTTAGGGAAGATGACTTAGTGATATATCAAAGAAAAGAAAAAAAACATAAGTCCTGTGTTTTTGCTAATATACTACAATTGACATTTACCACCAAAATCAGAATATGAGAGTTATATTGCTTGAATTCTTTCCTCATAAACACACTTTGGACTGTCAAATACATTAGAAACCAAAGGAAGTCTTCCATCAGCATCTGTGCTGAGTAGATTCAATAACAGTCTAACCAATTTACTATAAAACTTTTATAGAAGCGTTATATACTTGCATCAGGTTCACAGTTTTATTAATTTACACAGATTTTATGGTTTCTTGAAGTTCTTACGTCTGAAAGAATGAACTGATACTCAAAGAAAGCTGAGTCTAGTGAGAAAATGATCTGCTTAAATACCATTCAGTCTCATAAAAGAGTAACTATACAGTAGTTACACCACCATCTACATTTCCATATTTATAAAAACTGATATAGGTATAATTGGCTAATAACTTCTGCTCCTTCTAATGCACAATAAAATAAGTTTTACTGATCAGCCTTGTGGTTTAACTGCTGACTTTGAGGGGGAGGTGGCGTCTTGAAGGAGAGCAAGGCAAAGGGAGGATTAAGGGATTTCTTTTTTTTTTCTAAAGAGAAAGGTCCAGGCAGTAATTGTTCCTCTGAGTTCACATTCAGGATGCTCCAGAGCAATAAATTAGAGACAGAAGTTTTCCAAAATAAGACTAAACCATTTACATATTTTAACATCAATATATTTTATAAAGTGAGACTCATCCAGAAAACATTGGATTTGTTTCTGTATCCTGCACTGGTAGCCAGCCAAGTCCAAGAACCAATTGTAAACTTCTAGACTAAGATTTGGCCTGAAATCAGATATTGCCTATTGAAGTATACACCATTCTGTACCATATTATATTGCTCATGATATCAGAAACTATACAATTACTGAGCAGCTAAGAGCCTATCCAGAGTCTAAAAGCCAACTCCATTATTGGTACTTACTTAATAATTCCACAATGGAACACACCTGTAATTGTTAACCTACAAATAAGCACAGCTTACATAACAGCAAAATTACATAAGAGAAGAATAAGACATGAGAATACTGTGGTACAAAAACTCGCTTAGTAGAGTAGATTATTATCTATGGGTAAAGCAAATGGGTTTGCTCAGTAAGAGGTAACTGCCTCACCCTCTTAGGCCTAAGGAGTATTGAGCACAACACTTCAGAGTCTGAGCAACTTGACAAAGTGAGCATGTAGTCACATTCTGCACCATGTGGACAAGCCCTGCCAAACACATTACTAATAGTGTATGTGTTTATATGTACTATACACACACACATATACATGCACATATACATGTACATATACAATGTATAGAAAAACATGTATATAGAAGTGTATATATACATGCTATATACACTAATTCTATGTATACAGAGGATATATGCATGTATATATATAATATATAGAATTTATATGTATGTACGTAGAATCACAAAGCGCTTTGGGTTGGAAAGGACCTTAAGATCATTCAGTTCCAATCCCCTTGCCACGGGCAGGGATGCCTCACACTAGATCATATTGCCCAAGGCTCTGTCCAACCTGGCCTTGAACATTGCCAAGGATGAAGGTGATTGTGTGTGTGTAGATATATATACAGAAGTGTACACACACACGTGTGTACACTCACATGCACATGCATAGAAACTTCTGGATAAAGGAATGTCAGAGAGAATTTTTCAGCAGAATCAACATGAACTGGAAGCAAGTCAAATCCCTGTGCCATCAAATCCTCTTTGTGACTCTCACCAAGAGCCTGCACTGCACTCTGGCATCAAGAGGAGTGTGTTACTCTAATCAAGCACCGGGCAAAACTTACCTTGAAGACAGACAGACTCTCCTAGATAGGTTCAGTTTCATGCTTGCTTAAAGTCCTTTGAGCTAAGTAAATGTATTGAAGCCAGAAAGTTTAAAGTTTGTATCTCTTCAATTAAGCTAAAAACCTGTAAATAAATTGGTAATGTTAGGGGATTCAGTGTGCTTAACCTGGGCCTTCTCTGAGCCTTTTTTCCCAGCTGGTTGAACTTTGGTATTACCCCAAGAAACAATCAAAAATGTTTAGTGGGTGAATAGTGGCTGTTAGGGCAGAAGAGCAACTCCAAGCAGAAGCTGTCATGAATTTGAAGTGTCTTTGCTCCAGATGTTATTATTATTATTTCCACAACATCATGTTTTTACTAATACTTACGAGATACACAACTTCAAAACCAAAATACACTAAATTACAAAGCCAAGTCCAAGTAATTTTGTTAGGTTAATTTTCCCCATATTTTCTCCACACTCAAATTGGGTGAATCAAATGCAGATAATTTAATATCAGAGCAGTATCTTCAAAGTTGTATTTCCTAAATAAGATAATATGCAGTGCACACTGTATCTGCAAGCAGTCAGAGATCTGTAATGTATGCTTTAAGGAGAGAAGGGCATGAGAAGATCTGATAAAACTCAGGATACTTAATCTCAAATACAAAGAACAAAAGGAGAGTCTTCCTCGAGGTATGACACAGACAAGAGTGAACAAGTGAAGGAAGTCAATAGGAAGCCTTACAGTAAAATCAAATAGATCCTTATTTCTGTAATGCATATGACTTCACTTACACAAATCCCTGTATATTTTAAGACCACAGTTTTTAAACGGTTCAGTTGAATATTCCCTCTACCCTTCACCCCAGCGCTCTGAGCCATAGCTGACCTGGGATTCTATTAGAGCCCTTTCTTTTTTCTTAACAAAAATTCTGCTCACATGTAAGAATTATATTTATAAAATACAAGGAAGAGAGCCTTAATTATCATGTCATATAGCATACCATATCATAAATCAAGAAATAGTACTCTCGTACAGTTCTAAATCACTTTCCTCTGTCACCCAGAAAGACCACATAAAACAGGAGGCTCTATCCACAGATAACAGTTACCCATCCAGAAGGTATTTTTTGGATTCTCTCCCATCATCCAACATCCTAAAGGTCAAATAGAAAGTTCCTAATGAAATGTAGAAACAACAAAAATGAAACTAATGCAACAGATACCTCCCATTAGGTAGGTATCTGTTTCTCTGGTACAAGTTACCAGAGAAATGTTGTGACTCTACACATTAAGAAAATTATGGTAGGAGGGATTCTAAGCAGAATCTTTTGCATGATAATAATTATAATAATTCATATAGTGAAAAAATTGCAAAAAAAAAAAAAAAGAACCTTAGTTTTGGTTAACTTTCGATGGAAGTCTCCTTTATTGTCCATGTTCTGAAGTTAGAAATTTCAGTTGCTGCCTTCAAGAACTTAAATAAGAAATCGGAGGCCAACAAGGAAAATGAAACCAATCATTTTAAATGATGTATCGACCACGGAACCATAAGCTAAATTAAGATATATACACTTACATTACAAGTAACTCATGGTAGTCACAAGTTCTCTTTTCTCATATAGAATCAATACGTGGTTGTGCTTCTTCAAGAGAAGCCAAAGTGAAACATATCCTTTTGGAAAAGAGATCTGCTTACACACAGTATAAGCAACTGAAGAAGAAAGTAGATATTAATAGAATATATTTAATAGTTATTTTCACCTTCAGTAAATTGTGCCCTATATTATACTCCTGAAATAGAAAAATCTTAAAATAATGACAAATCCCTAGGCATCTTCTAATAAGGGTACTATAGAGATTTAGAGGCCTCTAGTGATTTCTAGAGTGGTAGTTTATGTACCAGCATCAGACTGATGTTTCTGCATTGAAAACCTGCAGCCGATCATTCTCACGCTATTTTGGGTTTGTTACATGTGGTGGGGACAGTATCATTTTCTATTGAATTAGCACTCTGAGAGCTCAGTCAAAATCAGGTTTCATTTTTCCAACAACAAAAGCATACAGAGAGCTGTCCTGCAGCTCCTACTCACACAGCCTCCTACTGCCGATGTTCACTATTTCAGAAACCCAAACCCCACTACAATATCCATGTCCATAAGGAGGAACATGGATTAGCACAAGCCATGTGTGGGCACCCAGAGTCCACCACCTGGGTGGCAAACAAAAGGTTCTGAGAGCAGATTTAGAGGCTGCTTTTTTGCTTATTTTTAGTTCAAGAATATTGTACACTGGGTAGAAAAAAAAAAATTATTCTTGGTGAAGCATTCCAGGGTTTTCCTGATCCTCTTGACAAACCTTTTCAAGATTACAAATTGTTTCAAGCACTATCATAAATTAAAGATATGTGAAAAAAATCAGCCGTTGTCTTCGTCATACCACCAGGCATAATATATGTCCTATGTGTAATCTAAACAGAGAATAACAACTCACCAAAGCTAATATGTAAAGGGATCTTGGCGTGAACCCTGACCAAAACACACCATTTAAAAACCATCAGACAGATAGGAAGGGCTTCTCAAGCGATACCATATTTTTTGCAGCCAAAATTCCTTCCGTCCTACACACTTCCCTACAGAGCTCTCAGCAGCAAAGCAATTTACTCTGGTTACTAGATCTACAATACTAACAGCCGTTTTTCTTCTCAAAGTCATTCAGAGGGATGGGTAAACCAGACTCAGTTAAAAACAACCAAAAAATTAGAATTACAGTGCTGAATTTTCATAGATGTAACTCAACTTTTAGCAGGAAGGATTAGGCTCCCATTCCTCTCAGACCCGCACTTTGCAGTGAAGCTGCATGCCTGGAACTGCGGCAGCAAAGTACACGCTGGCATGAAGACACCATCTATCCTCAGCGCACAACAATTCTTGACACAACGTAACAGCTCATTGAAAAGCAACAAAAAGGTCCTAACTACAAAGTCCAGAACATTTAAGACATTGGATTAATTTGGTATCCTTGATCCCAAACATTCCTCTTATTCCTGAAGAAGTACCCAAGAAGAGAAGATTCTGGAAACTTTCCTGGTGGCTAGAGAAGAAATGGCATCCCCTATAAAGCAACCTGATTCTCAAACTGATTTTTAATAAATGATCTAGTGATACCTTCTAAACCCAGGTATTTTTCCTGTCTCACAAAAATAAGAGCAATTTTTAAAGATGATGATTTAAACTTATTTTTAAGAGTTTGCACCTTGCTGGTTTTCATCTTTACTCTTTGCAAATTATGAATACTTGATGCAGTGCTTTCCCTATCTTTAACTCATGCACAGACAGATGATTTATAGTTCATGGTTCAATACTACAAAAACATCCCAGCGTGGACTCATCTCTCAAGTTCAACTCTCTCTTTCCCTATATTTTACATCCTGCCTCAGGCTGAAGATATGGAAAAAAAATTCAAGCACTGAAGTTCCTTACACTTTCGAATAGTTTCCCTTTGGTGGTAGTAAATGCCCAGAGCATGAGCCATTTATAACTTCTCCAGAAACAAATAAACAAAAGATACGTAACAATACACTCTAGGAAGTTTTCTTAACCTCTCAAGGGGCGGTTAGGCAAACTGCTCTAGTATGAAGTTTCCACCCATGATGTCTATGACAAGAATAGAAAATATGACCAGTCATCACCTATTTTACATCTGAAACACCCTTAAAATCAAGAGAAGGAGATGGTACACAAACTGAGATGGGATTTTTCCTGCAGGATTTTTTTTTTACAGCAATTGAGTCAATATGGGAATTCCCCTTCCTCTCAGCTACTAAAGATATGTACCCTCTTGCAAACACCAAAGATCAGATTAAAGATGTGTACAGTGTGACAGAAGCAAAATCAGGCAGTCTGGCACAGCCATCCTGTTCTGTAAGTTCCCTGCGAACCACAGTGAAGATACTGGCACAAAAACCTGCACTGCATATTGCTGCAGCATAATTAATTAAGCCTGACAACACCCCTGTGAAATACAATAGGTCTAACCACTAAACCAAATCATCCTTATAAACATCCAAATGTCAGCAAGTGAATTTGTGTCAGATTTACTATTCCATCACAGGAAAAAAAACAACAACAAAAAAAAAAAGAAAAATCACATATAGCTTCAAAAAAAGCACATTACATTAAGTAAAACTCTCTTATACTTTTGAATAGTAATAAAGAAATCAAAGGTATGACAGCCTTTTACAGGGATAATGCCTCAGAACATCAGTAGGTAAATCTTTGAAGAGGTAAGAAGTATTATCAGGATTTCCAATTGCAGAATCATACATTGTGCTTGAGAATTCTCTGACATTATACATGAGATATATTAACCAATAATTCATAATGACAAACTAAATCATTAAAATTAACCAAAATTTCATTACATCAAAGATTTTGATAGTTGGATGGGCTAGGTGGTAAGGAAAAGTGTACTTTATACGATATTACACTTTTAGTATATGGTATCCCTAATAACAACACATTGACACAAACAGACTTATGTTCCAAAAGTAACTCCAGCTTAGTTCTTTATGACTGCAGCTTGAAGGATTCTACTTTCTGTATCATCTTTAAAGTGGAAGTGCAGTCACTAGCCGCTGGCTGCACTGTTTATCATAAAGTCAGCTCACTTAGTGCTGTCCAATTAAAATAAACTACAGCTGCAATGTATCACTATTTTTCTAAGTATCTGAAAATGTTCTTGCAAAGCCCAACCTCCAAAAATAAAATAAATGAAAAGCAACAGTTCACTTGGCAACCATCTAGGAGTGGATGTTTTGACATTATTTTCATGATATTAAATGCACATTTTCCACTTAAAACCAAGAAGCTACTGTCACAAATGATTTATATTTTAAAATACTTTACATGACATAGGAAAGACATATAATAGCTTGCTGCTGTAACCTTTTGAAATAAAATATAGGAATACAAACAATATCTTTTTCCTTAGATAATTTCTTTGACTCTTTTGCTGCTTATTGCGACAGACAACATTTCAATGCTAGCCAATGTCATTCAGCATCATTAAATAAAATGTCCAAACTCCATATGACTTCCTACAAGATGTTCACTTAATTTTAAGTTCCTTTTTTCCTATTGCTGTCTTTTAGTTCACTCCTGGAAAAAAAGACAGACTACAAAACTTTTCCTTATCATCTTTTAACCAATTATGGTTTCAAAATTATTTATTTAAGTAAATTTGGGAAAACCAGGGTCTCATGACATGTTTGTACGCATCATTTCAAGCATGATTAAAGAGCAGGAAATAAAACAGAAACTTTTTTTTTTCTTTGTTACTGACTTTGTTCTAGTTCTTCCAGACACCACTTTTAAACTCAGGCTGCCACCAACAGACAGAACACAGACAAGAGAATGTGATGCTCATCTGCAATGCACAGATGTAAGGCAGCAGCGAGGCCCCATTCACTAACAGCAGCTAAGGGTTGTATATAAAGTAAAAGCCATGAAACATTTACATATTGTGTTAAGCTCCCATGCAGAAGATTTCTGGGTGGACAGCACTACAGAAATTGCACAAACATCTTGAAGTACCTATAGAAATTTTATAACTAAAAGATTTTGTGTGGCTGGAGATGCACAAATTTCCTTACAGTCCATTTCTAAAAGTTCGACTGTATTTAGATAAAGAACAACACTGCACCTTTAAGAAAATGTTATTTTTCCTGAGGCCCTATCAAGGTAAATTTCATCAGTATTCAAAGAATGAGCAAAGCACTTCAACAATTTATTTCAATAAAAGAAGACTTAGCTGAAAGGAGTATAAATGATGAGAACTTGCTTTAAACTGATTTATTCCCTGCAGCAATAAAAGGAATGTTTCTTCACTCAGCTGTTTAATATGCAAATATGCAGAGCATCCAGCTTCTGACAGCACATCATTAATAAAACCTTGCACTAAGCAGAGCTCCCGATATTTCATCCTGATGAAAATACATGATGATGATTTTAGACTGTATAATTTCAGAGTTGGAACAATGTACTTCCCAGTGATGGAAACTCGGAAATCCACAGTTCCAGCACAGATTTTTTAATAAGTTAACCTACTTCCGTAAGTTTGTAAGAATTGCGAATACAGAAAAGGTTGTGGACAAAACCTTTCAACTGGACAATCCAAACCTTAGTTTAGGAATCGGTACAAAAACCCATGTTATTTATAAAAGATAATTATATACAGAAGACAAGAGAGGATTTCTTTTTTTAATCAGCTATTTCCTCTCTTATTTACCAAGCTTCATGCACTAAGAAAATTCCCTGTACCTCTACTCCTATGAGCCTCTGTATATACATACTGATATATCTTCAGTAAATAATCTTATACCTTGAAATGAATTAAAACAAAAATAAGGGGGGAAAAAGTCTGCAATTTTACTTCTTTCCATTAAAATCTATGAAATTGAACTTGTTTATCTGACCATGCTGTAGCATTCTACTGTGTTTACAGCCAAATTAAGTACACACTTTTTTCTTCATTGCTTGTGCTAAAACTCTTACACTCCTCCCAAAGAAGTTTTTAAAATGGTTTAAAGCTATCAGATGTTTGAAATAGGGAAAGGAATATTTGCCAATGCTTTGCTCTGAAGTCTTTCCAGTCCAAAGTTGGACATTGGAAGCTGTACAGAAATGTTACATTTTTTAAAGCATTAGTTTGTGTAGAATTGATCCTAATGGGCAACAGGGAATGTCCATTTCTTTATTGGAACTGATACACAGAGAATGTTGATCACTTTACAACATGGAAACCCAAGGAGCACTCATTTGCTTGCAATAGTAGGTAACAATTAACAACTTGTTAAAGTCTGGTGTTTGGGGTGGCTTTTTTGGCTGAAACACACTGTTCTTTTGCCACAGCAGTGCTCAGTCAAATATAAAGACCCTTCCTGCACTGCAAGAACAAAAAAAAAAAAATGACTTTGCGTTTTAATTCAAAAATATTTCTACTGTGAATCAATCATTTAGTGTATTTCAAAGAAGTTTGAAGGGTTTTCCTTTGAATCATTTCCCACTGGGTACCTAGGAAACAAAACATCTTCAGGGCTAAATTTCAGGGGAAGTCTTGCAGGTTTTAGTAAACTTCTTCAAGCCAGTACTTTACATGTTTCTGTTTTCTGTGCATGGCAATACTCCCTCATAACTCAAATGGGATTAACCAATTAAACATTTCCCAGTAGTCTCTAAAATAGCTGCTCTTGGCATGTTTTTTGCATGGAACAAACCTCAGCGGGAGGATATGATAGAAATCTTGCACTATTTAAATATAGAATTGGGACATCAAAGAAAGGGTTGTATTGAAATAACATGGATAATTAAGGAAGTGGAGAACAGTAATAACTGATTTACATAAAATGCTAATAAGCCTCTTGACTTGTTCGGCAATTTCTGCTTTAGGCATAGTAACTGCGGGTTCAAATTTGTGTACTAATTTTATTTTAGTATTTTCTTTTTCTTCCTTTTTTTCCTTCTATTTTTTAAGCTATTTACAGCCAGGTCACTTGGTACCTGACATCAAATCTTTTTCAAGACAAACCCCTAAAGAAATCAGAATCTGAGTATAAACTTGTGTAAAAGTTTTGTACACATTTGTATCCAAGCAGGCATACAAAGCGCAGAGTATAAAGGCCTTTAATTACTTGTCTGCATGTGTATGGATTCAGACTGTATCTCTTCTATTTTAGTTCACTTTCATGTCATGCTGAATAATGTGTTACAAACAATCAATGACATATTAAAAATGTTAAATGCTCTCCACAATTATCCGTACTGAAAAACTTTGAAAACAACTGGAGTGTAATGGAGAGAATGTGTTTCCATGGTGCTATGCTTCTTGCTACTTGGAGGGCACTGCACCAGCACTATAGGTTATAGCTATTTTACATTGTACCCTTGTGCCATTTGCTTCTGCAAAGAAATTATATGCTCTGAAATTCTTGTTTTATTTTACTTTCCTACTGATCTCTCCTCACAGTGCTACAGCAGCAGTGGCTTTGAGATGTGAATGTGAATGAGTGTCTGGGCTGTTCCTTCAGGACATGTCTGCGTATTGACCTTCAGCTTACCCTGTTTCCCTGTGAGCCCTCTAAGCATGATCCATCGCTTTCTCAGGCCATTCTCCCTTCACCCCATTGATGGGTTTCAGAGCTACTTAAATTTCAAAGTCCTGATGCGTTGCAGCAGTGGCCAGGGCTCAGCTTTGCTCACTTATAGATTGTACAAGGTCACAATAAGGGAAGGGGAAAAAAAGCCAGAGCATTTATCAGGATGTATTGCTTTACTTTTTCTATCCATCACACAGGCGATGATTCTATTTTAGTGAAAATCCATTGAACTCAGATCAAGTCAGATGGCTGTTATCATTGGAAACTCAAGAGCTGTCACACCATAATCGGTACAAATGAACACTGAAACGTGGGGCTTGAGGCCGCTTAATGGTCTTTAGTGAATTTTTTTCTGTTGCTTTTTAAACACCACAAAATCATTTTACTTAAGACATTTCAGTTTGAGAAGACCAAGACTTTGTTATGCAAGCACAGTTGATTCAATTACAGGTGATCTGACAGGTATTGTGCAATTAAACATTGTATACCAGTATGCTCTCTGCCCCCTTCAAATACTAGTACATGCATATAGACCATCCATACAATCACAGTTGTTTGCCTCAAAGCTCTTCTGATTCAGGTCATCTTCTGTGATACACTTTCCACTTGTAACAGACCACACCACAGTGCAATATTAACAGGAACTTTTGCAGCAATACAGCTTTGTGTTTTGTGAATAAGCTTAGGTAAAGCTTCCCTGTTGCAGGCTACCTCTGCATGAAGGAGCTGTTTGAACGCAGGGAAGGAGGAAAGCAAGTTCCCCGTGCGCTTCCCTACTATTTCTCAAATCACAAATAGTTTTGTATTAAATTTTAATAAAAAGTTTGGGATCCTGAACATACTTTAAGGCATTAGAAAACTTTCACCACACAGATACGGAATTCATGGATATTATTCACTATGATTACAAGTGCATTCAAACTGCATCAGAAATACAGGGAGTAAAAGGGCATAGCTGTAATACCTGACAGAGTTCATTCTTCCTGCAGTCCAAGCATGCTAATTATTCTCATGCTTAGGCCTCATTCTACTTCCTATCAATTGTAACAGACTCACCTTCTACTTACCTGTTTTGATTTCATCACATGTGCATGAAAAAGACCATTTTTCATTTTTCTAGACCCAGGTTCTAGAGGATGTTGACAGATAATTAAAATTGCCTCTCTAATTAAGAGAAAAATAGCAACTGGCGACAACTTCGCTCCATGGAAAAACAAGCTATTCCATAAAATGGTTATTTTCCTACTGAAGCCCCATAATAAAATAATTGCCATGCAATTTCTGAAAGTACAAAAAAATCCCAACCCTCTTCACTTGCCAGACAAACCCATTCCCCAGACAGATGATTTACAGTACTTGCTCAGAGTAAGCTATCCAGCTTCACATGCAAATCTTTGCCTTGAACACCCCCTTCTCCACTATAGCTACAGAATATGGCAGAGGAAATACGTGATTGTTCTGTAGGAATGTCCTAAGCTATGTGGAGCTTTTGATTATTTAGAGTATGTTTAGATCGTAGGTTTTGACCTTCTCCCATGGAGCTGGAACAACACAACACGAGAAATACCTCAAACCAGACAAGATAACGGAGCAAAGGAACAAAGGATGGCTACCCTACGGTAGCCATCATTCCCACTGAACAATGAAGAACAATACATATTTATTATTACTATTATTATAAAGCACACATAGCACCTTATAAAAAGAACAGTCAAAGCCTGCTAGCTAACTTGGCAGATCTAATTCTTCTGTCACTGCCATATTCACAAGGCCAGCATGGCCTCTCCAGTCCCTGATTGCAGCTCCAAGGCTGTTCTAGTGTGGTTCCAGCTTCCAGTGAAGTGCAAAACTGAAAGAAATAAACCTCGAGCAAAATGTGCTTAAGGCATGCTTCCCTCTCACCTGCTTCCCTCTTGGAGTGGCCAGTGTGCTGTGAAAAATCTGCTTTCACACTCTGTAGCATAGTGCAGGGACTGCTCTGTCTTAAACATGCCAATCACAGGAATGGAGTGGTGATCATGCAGTGGAGGTCTCTGTGCATCTGGACATCTAATACAAACAAGTGTTTCATATTTTGCTTGAACAAGATTTCCAGGCAAAGCCGCAGGAAACAAGGCCTGTAGTTCTCTGTTTTCATCTATCAATGCTTCCAGAGATCTGGAAGAGGGCATGGCGAAGGCTCTGCAGAAACTCTTCAGAAGACCCTTTAAAACTCCTGCACAATGGTATTAATAAGCCTTAATGTAATGGTGGATCAACCCCTGTGCTCTGTGCTTCAAGAAGCAGAAAATCTTAAATAGCCTGGTATTGTATCTTCAAGTCTTCTTTCTAAACATTAAACCAAATGCAGTTCGGGGAAGCTCTATGTTTAAAATAGTGTATTTTTCTTTAATGAGAAAACTACATCTTAACTTTCAGCCTGATAAAAAAAAATATTATAATCTTTGTGGATATTTTAAATGTAGCAAGCAACAATTCACAGACTTGTAGCTGTAGTCACCTTTGCATACACTGCACGCTTAGGGAAGAGCACACAATGCAATAAGAGCTGTGCTATGATGTGTTTCCAGAACTGAAATATCTTGGGCAAAAACAGATTTTCTCCTGTGTTAACACTGAATTTCCAAAAAGATGTAGGAGCTAAAAATATGCTTAAAATGCATATACTAAAAATCTTTTTATTGCTCACTGATTTGCAAGATAAATCCAGACATTAGTGCCATCACTACTCTCTGCTCCCAGGTTTGGGGCTGGACAGATAAGAGAAGATGGATTGAGCCAAGGGACTCTTCAAATGATCACAGTTAAGCAGAATGGTTTCTTCTTTATATCCTGCACTTGAACTCTGTTATTGCACAGGGGGCATCTGGAGAGTAGGATATGTGTTGTTCAACTATACCAGTAAAAACTAATCTATCTTCAATGAAATTTCTGATGTCATCTGTTTTTGCAAACAACCCTTCTAGCTCTTCTCTACCACTTTTTGTCAACTATCCAGATACTGGGCTATTTGCAAAAGAATCATGCACTTGTATTTTTATTCCTTAAGTCTTTTGCTTTCTCTCCTGTCAAAAACTTCTTTTTCACAGCTTTTCCTCCCATGTAAGGGAAATATCTTCACCATTTCCAGCAACCGTGATGTCTTTCGCTGAAGTTCTGGGACAGCGAGCAGCAGTGGGAGGCAGTATTTCACACGGGCCTTTAATTCGTTTGAATACTTCCATCTCCTGCTCTAGGGAGCCAAGAAATTGATATGTTTAGTTCAGGGTATGTGCTTCATAGTTCCCACTGCAGCACAGCAAGGCCTGACTTCTCAAAGTTCTAATGTCACATGGTTTCCCAAAGAACAAGGGCCTATCCAGGTCTTGCTTCTTTTTCCCACAAAGTCAAGAATACATCTGTAAAAGCCTGGATATTTCTGGCAAATAGCATATGAGCCCAAAGCCTGACAATTCAGTATAAGTACAATTAAAAAACTCTAATTAGGTAATTTAAAAGGAAAAGGGGAAAAAAGGCAAGCAAACCAAACTGAAAGCTTTTAGTTTCTTTTTTATACCAACAAACACTTGTTTTCATTGTATGGCTCTTACAGGTTGTGAATGTTAATTGGCCAATGACAATAAAGTGTTCTGAAATCCTGATATGGCATTGAAGTTACCACAGATTCACTAAATACAGTCCATAGAGATAACAACATTAAAATAAATGGGCATAGATTCTGGAATGAAAATACATGCAGCATTTTCTACAACCTTAAAAAAATGAAAAAAGCAAAAATATCCCTCTTAAACAATTTTTGCTGGACACAAAATTCACTGCGACTTCCAGCACTGAAGAGGTGATTTTCTTCCTCCATACCTTCTGTATCTTTAAGGTATCAGTGTTGGTGGCTGTAGCAGGAGATGTAAAAGAGCTGATGCTCTGCTAGGGAAGGGAGCACGGTAGGATGGTGGGCACTCGTGCTCAAAGAAGGACTGACATTATATGTCCCCATCCCAAATAACAGTTCTATATTCAATTCCATCCACTGGAGATGTCAGCAAGGGAAACAAGGTTATGTGGCAGCAGCTACCAGATTTTACCTATCTATATAAACACATTTAAACGTGGGAAATAAGGTTAGGGGAATGACCTTGAGGTATGGACTTTTAGACTTGTAACCCTCACAGAACTTCAACTTGAATGCTGCAAGTGGGAGAAAAAACAGAGCATGATACCAATACACCTACCATAAATATCCATTGGAAAAAATTAAACGTGTTATGTGCTTTAATACAGTCCCCGCCTGTGAACTGGGAATGCTTTTGTAGTTAGTGTGCTGCCTCATCGAGCAGACAAGCTTCTTAATAACTGGATGTTAGGAGAATTGAAGCAAAACTTTTATCTTTACTATAAAATCTCTCTTTTCAAGCACTAAGCTCCCTATGAAACCAGAATAACAATGCTCCTATTAGGTAAGCAAGGGACAGAGTGGATGCAAATCCCTATGGAATTAACATGCCTGCTCCTGAGTCAGCGCTGGGCCTCCCAGCATCGACCTTGCCAATCAGCATGTCTGGTTTTTCCCATTTCCCAGTGGCACAGGCCTCATCTTCTCTCTGAAGAAATCAACCCCAGTATGTGGCACCTCTCCAAATTAGCACCACAAACCAGGGTGGGTTTCAGAGTCTAATTAGAATTACTGGAAAGTCCATTTTTCAGTAATTTCCACAGTATTTAAACAAAGAAATTAAAGAGTGTGGCTCTATGAAGTATACGGTTAGTTTGTAACATCAGAGAGTAAGATGAACGCACCTACCACTGGCTCCATGCCAGTTTTGGTTAGCAGAATTAGGGTATGAACTTGGGATCTTTCACTGAATAGATGCTAATGCACTGGTGAAAGGTCATCAAAGCAGTCTGACTGCGCTATCCTGTAGAGATACTGAAGTCTCTCATTCCTCCCCTATCTTTTGTCCCCCTCTGGTTTACCTAATAGATGATCCTAACAATTCACATTGGCAGGCCTTTGTAGTGTAATGAACACTATGTGGTCTGATGAATGCAACCACTGCACAGAAAACGTCAGTTCTTTCATTAAGAAAACCTTCCCAAGTTCATTGTATTGAACCAGCGCTCTAGCTATTAGGCTGATACATGACACAGTCAATTCCAGTTACACTTTAAGTGACTATTCA
Source organism: Neopsephotus bourkii (assembly GCF_033783945.1). NCBI lineage: Eukaryota > Metazoa > Chordata > Aves > Psittaciformes > Psittacidae > Neopsephotus > Neopsephotus bourkii. Next base: position 167,482 of record NW_026901372.1, on the reverse strand, counting down.
TGTTCAGTGAATTCAATTTTTAAAGCTAATTTATATATTTTTATATATTTACATGAATGCAGATTTCTTCCAACTTGTATGCCTTTTTCTGAGCTTTCTGTTATTGTAGTAGAGGGAAGAGGGGGAGAGGGAGGGAATCTTATTTCCCAACAGATCCTGAAAATGCATAGCTGATGGAAAAGACACTGAAAACCGAATCAGCAGCTTTCTGAGAATATACTGGCATAGAACTCTGAATTACTTGTAGGTAGAATAAATTGCAGTGTATGCATTTATTAAAGTTAAATCAAATATCTGCATGAATTTCTTTTTAAAATGACTACTGTTATTCACATTTATTTCTGAGGACCCATTTTCTGATATTAGCCAACACATTTCCTCCTGGTATGTAGTACTACAATTAGAGGCATGTAAACTTTTAAAGCAGGTAATTACAAAAGTTAAGCTATTGCTGCTACTGAACAGAATGCAGCAGTTCTTTCATTAGGAAAACCTTCCCAAGTTCATCGTATTGAACCAGGACTCCAGCTATTAAGCTGTGCGATGACACCGTCAATGCCTGCTACAGTATCAATTTCATTTAAGCATCTTTTTGTTATTACCAGCCTTTCTGTACTTTTTTCCAACAGACTTTGTTTATTGATAATTATTAGAGGACCACTGGTTCATATTTTCATTATACATATCCTGTACAGCCCACAGGAGTAACAGCATTTCTGTACAGATCATGCTGAAGTCTTTGAATCATTTACAGTGTGCACAGATCTTTAGAAATAAAAAATAAATAAGGTCTTTTATCGTACCTTGGATATTGAACAACAGAAATTCAGCTTTTTATCCACATATTAAAAATGAACAGGCTGTTTGCTTCTTTTGAAATACATTGCAAGAATGTCTTAATTAATGTGGATTTGTTTTAAATTGATCATAAACTATCAAGTCTACTTTTCTAGAATGAAAAAAAAATATGTATCTATATTTGTATCTTGACTTTGCCAGGCTTAAGACATTCATGAACTAAAGCTCTACTATTTAGGAAATAAAAGTGCCTTTCTTGATACTGCATTTCATAAGAGAAATTGCAATTATGGGATGCAGGGACTTTGTGGTTTGACATACTTTGCAAGCAGAGAAGGGGGATGCCCTTCAAAGTTAGAGGGTAATCATTATTGACCTTGTGCATTCAAGACAGCATAGCAGGTTTCTATATAAAGAAACTAACAGAGAGGTCATTGAAAGCACTAGTGAAGAGACATGAAAAAGAAGATAGGACAGAATACAGTGTCAGTTAAGCAGGTTAAAAAAACTAACTATAAACAGATTTGAGAAGTGAAGAGAAAAACAAAAGAACATTTTCTTTGTAAGTGGCCTGAGAATTTATGGTTCTGCATTAAATGTTGGCTGTCGGTTACGTAGCTTTTGCAATGTAATTACTAACTTTCAGAGTTTCTGCAAAGCTTTTTTTCTCTTCTTTCCCTACACACAGCATGGAGCACTTCTTTTTTTGAACAAAGGGGCATGTGCTTAGGGCTGGCACTCAGCAGGCAGGAATTTGGGTTCTGGTATTCCCTTCTTTATTCATTCACAGAGTGTCTGTAAATCTCTCTTTGTTTCAATTTACCTGTCTGCAAAATAGGTACAATAAAAGCCCCAGACATCTCCCCAGGGTTATATGACACTTAGTTTGGCACTTCAAAAAGCACACTTTGTAGAACATTTCGAAATCATGGAATGAAAAGCATTATGTAATGAAAAATAAATTACTTTAGTATGATGAGGTTGTTCCGAAAATGTTCCATTAAAGTGCTCTGGTTAGGAACATTAAGCCACCAGGGATACACAATGAATACCTCTAATATGCTTTTTTCTTTCAAACAAAAATTTAAAATAACCTGTAACACAGGAAAGGTCCTATTCATGGGTACTTTCTGCTCCTATTTAATTTAATCCCAGCTACTATTATACAGTTTTCACATATTATCTGCTTTCCCCTATAGATAAAAATTACAAAACTGAAAGAGAAACAGAAGTAAAAAGACTGGGGTCTTACATTTTTACTTTGATAAACAAAGATGCAAACCTGGTGACCTTTCTGTGACTTGTGCCTTGTTCAACCTACAGCCTCACGACGACTGTATAAATTTGGCCTCATTAGGCAAACCTCTCCTTTCTATTGGGTCTTTCATCTCAAGAGCACCAGCCTACCATGAAACTAGGAAACTGCAGTCCCAATACACTGAAAACCTCCACCAGAAGAGTCAATCATTCTTATTAATAGGTGCCCACAACATCCTAGAAACAATCCACTTGCATGACTGCCTTGCCCCTTAAACCTCCCCTCCCCTTAAACCTCCCTCCCCTGTCAGCCCCATAGCATATAGTTTCCAAAAATATGCTTCATTTTCAAGAGACAGATTTATTACAGCCTTGTTATCACATTCATACTCTTCCTGAAAAGATAAAAATAAGAAAGACTTTACAAGAAGATGCTGCAGCAATAGCTAAATCATAAATGTTTGATAAGGAATGGTTAAATCCAGACAAATAACTGTTCAATCCTACTTTGTATTAGGCAGATAAAGTCACACAGGAAATCAATGTGATCTATTGAAATGAAAAAAAAAGTCCAGCTTAGGGACTATACAGTATTATAGAATATGTGACATTATAAATGGGCTGCTTCCATAAGTGTTATACAATGAGAAGTTGCATAGTTTTTATTTATTTTTGTGTTTATGAATGTAAAAGCAGAATGTGAAAGTCACAATTTGTCAACAGGGCAAATGTGGGCAGCAGTGAAGTAGGTGAGTATTTACAACCTTTTTATTTCCCCACTCTTGAAGGGAATACATAATGCTCTCTAGGGATAAAATGATCTTCAGTCACCCACTAGCCCAGGGCTCCTGTCCACAGGCTGACAGATGTGCTAAAATTATAAGAGAAGTGTTGTGATGTTGACTCCTAAAGCAGCCATCATTAAGGTTGAAATTAGTATCCCCTCCCAGCCATTCAAATGTTAAAAAGTTCTGACACAAGGCGTAATTGGACAACTTTACCTAGTGGGGATAGCATTCCATTTTATCCTACTGACTTCTTTCTGCCTTTTTCATCCCTGCTCCAATTTAAATGAAGCAAAACAACTTTTTATACATCTTTCACTTGCACAAAACAAAACAAAAATCTGCTTATGCAGAAAGACATCTCAAAAGCAGGCACACGAGTTCACAACTACATATACAAGTAGTATTGTTTAAGGCTATACTATTTCAGCTGACAACAGTGTTTTAAATAAGATGCAGTTAAAAAAAAAAAAGACTGAAGGGAAATATAAACAGATGTCCTAATATGTATTAGCATCTGCTGAAAGAAATTGCATTTGGAAATGTAAAATACACTTTTCTGGCTATAAGTACTAATTCGTTACATGCAGTGTTAAGATACTTTAATCTTCTGAAATAAAAGTTTCTTTTGTATATATGGAATAAAAATTTCACTGTTATTTATGTGTACTTGGATATACCTCCAGCAAATACACCAGTTGCTATAAATGGCAGCAAGTGCTAAAAGATATAAGCAATCTACACAATTAGATTTCAGGTCATTTAGATCAGTGTGAACTAAAAACCATGTTAATGTGCTATACACACTGCCACTTCCTCAAATATTGCTGAGTTTGGCGCATTAACTAATGGACCATCACCTGATAAATACTAGATGTGTGTGGTCAAATAAGTTGTCTCTAATGACCCAGGCCAAGACTTTGACAATGACACAAAACCAGCAGTGCTGTTGTACTGTTGCACTATTCTTGTGCTGTGCATCTAAAGAAAAAGGAAGCATGATTTAATGCAGTTTTCTGATAGACCTTCCTTCTTTATATATGGGCAAAACTTAAAATGTAGCTCAAAGGTCCACATTGCAATGTACAATACGAGAAAGCTAACCAGTGTTTTAAAATCAAATAAAATTCAATGTTTGTGAATGCTTAACACTTTGCTGTTGAGTCAGATTCAATTTATAGAGGTTGATGAACATATCTCTTTCTGGCATGAACAAAGAAAATGTTAATGCTGTGGCTCTATCATAGTCCTACACTGTATGTCGAGTCACCAGCTTCAAAAACCTCATCAAGCTCTGTACCTCAGTCATCAGCTACACTGGGCACATTGCTCAGTGGGCTCCTGCCCAGGGCTAATATGCATCTTGACCAAACTATGCTGGCCTCATGCAGACAGCAAACACACCTAGACTTCTGTTTCACTATCTTGCAGGGCTTCCTCTCCGTATGTCACTCACATGTCAGGCTCCTGAAGACTTGCTGGGCTAACACACAAATCTAGCTTTAACTAGACAGGAAACAACGTGCACAACTAAGTTCTGCTTTGGCACTGCTTTTGGCACTGGTGTAGTGACTGCTGAACTGATTGAGAATGTTGACAATTAATGATTCATTCTCAAGGCAGTCAATGGTCCCACATCAGCACCCTTGTTTTCAACCTCATTGGCAAAATGGTTTCCAACACCAAACTGTTAGCTGACCCAGCCAGAATACCCTCTTCCAGACTGCTTTCTCCCACTTTCAAGGACACTAAGCACTAGTAGATGGGGAGCATTAACACAGCCTGCACACATGCTGTGCAAAGAACAGCGACAAGATTCCTGAATCTTGGTTTTGAAGATATTCTCACCTGTTTTTTTCACCTTGTAATTAAGTTTTTTTGACTTGTACTTGTCAAGGATGTGGTTGGTCACCTCCAATTCTGTAACCTACTTCAGTGTAACCCATCAGCCTTCTGGACTTGCCATAACTTCCAGTTCACCAGAAGTTATTTCTCATCTGTGCTCAGATTTCTATTCCCAATCTGTTTAAGTCTGGGTCATTGCCAATTCCTTCTTTTAACTGTAAGACTTTTATCCTACACACCCACAAGAAGGGTCCAACCCACAAATATCTCACCCCTTTTCTCTCTGCTCCTGCACTCATTATGTCGAGATCTTTGAAAGAAACCTTTTCCACAACAAATTCATCCTTTCTTCCTCTAATACTATAGTCTGTCTACAGATAAATCTTTAGTTTAATCCAGTTTATCCTGATTCACTATCCACATGTCAACGCTCACCCTAGATCAACTTTAAGATATCAGTTTTCATTCCTAAATTTTCAAACAAGAATTTTTATGCTTTCTTTTATTCTGCTTACAGATATGCCCACAGGCGTTTGCAATATTATCTCATTATCTTTTTTCATAATCTACATTAAAATTCTCCTTTTCTTTGGTATCTAATCTTTTCTTTGGCATCAAAAAAATAATCATGACTAAAACAGGGCCTACCATATTGATTAATATTATCTCATTCTATGCTTGTTCTTTTTATCTATCTCTATCCCTGACTTTTGATTAACACATTTTAAGCAATAGGGACTTGGAACAATCTTTTTGGTTTATTTTGCATATTTATTAATATGGCTGGTCCTCATCTGTGACTAACAATCCAGGCACTGCACTAACGATAATTATCATCATCTTGGTGTTCTTCTTTGTTGATATATAAGCATGTAAACTGGATTTTGTTTTCTGGGTAGGACTGCCAGGGATGATTGTTAGCTTTGCTTGAAGAAGAAGCTCAGGCGCTTTTAGTAATCTTTTGCAAATGAAGGGCTGTAGTCTTTTGTGTTTTTAATGGAAATAATGGATGGGAAAATTTTCAGGGTAACCATCGGAAAAATGTTTTAGAAAGTACTAATTCAAATAATTTTGTGATATGTTCAGATAAGCAGCATACACATACTTTTTTTTTTTCATCAACATATCGTAAGAAAATGAACGTAAAATTAATTGCAAATTCTGCTTGTATATGTATTTGCAAGGACACACAAGCATAATACACCAAAGCAACAGTCAGTCTCCATGTAAGAGCAAGAACATGAAACGCTAACTCGCATGGAGAAATCCACCAGACATGAGAAAGTTCAAATGCCAGAGAACCCTATTTAAGAATGGAAGCACCAACACTGTTCTCCAAAATCTTCATGATTTGGAGGCATTTAACTATGAAATCCAATGTCAACACTTGGGTTAAATTCTAAGACATTGTCATGCACTAGTTCTATTATTAGGGAATGAAAGGCAAACAGAACATGCAAGCACATTACAACGACTGTATTAGCTGTATCTTTATTTGGAATAGGAATTATTTTAAGAACATCTGAAGCTCTGTTTTTCTTGCACAAAATCTGGGGTGTGAACCTGAAAAATTAGCAAAAGGTCAGAAAAGCTTGAAAACAAGCTGAGCATGACAGTACTATCAAGAAGAGAGTGAAAATGCAAATGAAATAGATATTTTCTAAATATAGTTTAATTTATAAATAAGACTTCACATCACAGATTTGTTTATCCTCATTTGGTGATAATTGTTCACAGCAGAATATATCAGAAAATTCTATAATAGGATCCACAGCCAGGAAATGTTAAATAATTAATCACCCTCCCAGCCACTTGCATTTCTGTTGATATAAATGACCGTATAATTCCAAACCCAATTATCACTACTTAGCCATTCCATTTTGTAGTTAAAATCCCACAAAATTAAAGTGCATCAATTGTTAATGGTAATAGACCAGACAAGGGATTAAAGATTATTTTAATGTTTATTTCCTGTCAGGAGTTTTTTTTTGGCAGGAAGCACTATAGACAAAAGGCTACATTAAGATGAGATTCATACAATGTATTTAAATCTACTAACTTTTAAAAGCCTTATGGTATAATTACTTGTTTAATCTACTTGTTCCCTGAAGATACCAGTGGGGTTTTATCAAGCCAACTTCTGCATATCTGCTTCATAGAAATCAGAATATTCTCTCTAACTCTGCAAAAAGCAGTCATGCTTACCGTACACTCAATTCTAACAACAAACTTGAGAAAGGAATGGACTATACTAAAATAAAAGGGGAAACAGATTACCATCAGGACTTCTTCGGATGTGAGGGTTCAGAGCTTTGTGGAGGGGTTTTTATAGTCTATTAGTTCAATAGGCAGCAAGATTAGGCTGAATTTTAGGCACTTTAAAAGATTATTCATCTGCATAAAGTTACAGACACGCATCTGTATCTTAGGTTTTTTATGATGAAACCATCAGATTCGGAGCTGGCAATAACTGTGCCAGTTATTTTAGGCTTACAGTTATATTACCCTACACAACCTCATTTATTTGATTCTAGTCTCTTTTCTGTATAAGCAGAAATCTGTGTATGTACTAAATATAAAAGCCAACTGGGAAATATTTGTGTTCCTGTGTATATGCATTCCCTTCACTGCCCATTCAGCACTACTAGCCAATTCTCAAAGACCTCCAGACAACTTACAGCATGAGAACATTATAGTACTTTATGTTCACTTTTTTTCTTTTCCTACAGGAAACTCTTACTCTAGATATAACCAATGGAATGACACACTAAATTGTGGTACAAATAGCATGGTACATAATCGCTTCAAATTGTATCAACATCAGATATTGTCTGTTTCAAATACTTTGTTAGGAGCATATTCACTGTGTGGCTGGTCACCTCCCATTCTTTCTCCTCTCTCTCCTTCTTATCAAAGAGAAAGACAGCCATGACAGGTCTGTGGCAATAACACTTCAGCGCTGTGACATGAACAGGTTTACAGCCTAAGAGATTCACTGCTCGGGGGGCAGTGAAGATATTCCTATCTAAACCCAGGATGGCATGGCAATGTTACCACTAATTTGTGAACAGTGAGTTTATTAAATGCCCAGTGGTGTTAATACCTCAAATGTCATCAGATGCAGGTATTGAGAAAGAAGTTTCTAACTCAGACATACTAAATAGCTGTTCATCCCTAAGTCCCAGTCGTTATAGGATATTACATTGATAATGCATGTTTGGCATAAAGGAGTCCTGCATAATTAAAATAATTGCTATGTAAGGTGCTTTCCCCTTGTTTTCTTTGGAATGCACGCACACAGAACTCCCCCCCCCCGAAAAAAAAAAAAAGAGAGAAAACAATGAAAAAATAAAGGAAAACTCACAACAAAGTTCAGAGCCCATATCTCTTCCAAGATTTGTGAGAGCAAGTAGACATGGTACAGAAACCCATTCCATAACCTCTCACCAACATAAAATTTATTGTGAATAAGGCCCTAAACCCACTATGCACAGCTCTGATTTAAACCTGTGAAATCCAGCCTCCCAAGAACACTTTCATTCTAATAAATACCTCACTGTGACATGATATGCTAATTATGTGGGTCCTATGGGGAGCTACCCATGAGCAAGCTCTACCACAGCACCTGCTCGTGTGGCCAGGACAGGATCTGGCCTAAAGTATGTATCCTTATTTACGAAGCTGAAGATATTATTTACGTTAAAGACATACCAGCTTCTCTTCCCCAAACACTGCCACTGTGGCAAAGAGCAAAGCAGGTTTGGGTTTTGAGACTGAAAATTTCTATGCAATTTTCTATGGTGTCCAAGACTTTATCAATCAGAAGGATTAATCTAACTCATGGAAACGAGACTTCCATCAAAGCTCTAATGTTCTGTATCTTTTATTTTTAAATTCTGGCATTAATAATGGTCTCAGCAGCAAGTGGAGAAAATGTGTGAAGTATTTGCCCTCTTTATAGATTTCCTGTTTCTGCAGTTTCACTTGAAAAATGGCAATGCCCAACCATCTGAAGTTTTCAGTTTATTTAACTCCAAGCAAAAGACAATTAAACAACTCACAGAAGATGGTCATGAGACTATAACTGCTCACCACTGCTACTTGTTTCAGCCATCGTGATGAGCAGCAGTGTTTTAGCTTTACTAACCTAGCTAGCCTGCCTGAGGTTACTGACTAGGACAACGGCCTCATGCCAAGACAAAAATATTTTGTGAGCAATAAAAATTTCCACAGCATTCTTGAGGTGCTGAATTAGCACAGAGTAAAATTAAGAGAACTCCATGCAGGGCAAGCATCAAGAAGTACAGACTGACCAAAACAAGCTTTCCCATTTGAGAGATGTCCAGTGCAGTTGTGCTTGCTCTCACAAAGACACTCTCAGAGTTGACATTTGTAGACAAGTGACTTGTAGACAAGATATGACAATACAGACCAATACATGCTCGTGATACGATAGGCTCTGCTATTGGCTCAAAGAAAAAATAACTTGGATCACAAACGCACACCTGAAACATTCAAGTTCTGGGTCTAGCACACTCTCAGGACTACCTGTTATCCACATCAAAGACAAAATGCACATCATCAACATCATTCTCTATAATGGCAATGCAAGCAAATTCATATTAATTGTTGCTTAATAGTAATCCTGGTAGAAGCTTAGCATTAAGATGTGGAATATTAATTTTACAGAACATAAAAGCATAAATGACTTCTACATCTCTATGCAAAGCCAACACAAATCAATTGCCTAAATGCAATTTAATTCAAGATTCTTGGTACACCAACAGAGAGAGAGAACTCTAGATCATCAACAATGTGAACAGGAAAGCTATATTTCTAAGACCACGTGTTTTTGTCTACTGATTCTTTTGTTTCTTTTTGGTATGCAAGAATATATTAGGGTATGTTCATGAATACAAAAACAGAACACAAAACATATGCAAAGTGGTAATAGAATACCTGGACAATAGAGCTTAAGAATGAAAGGATAATTAAAGACATTAAAAGGGAGGGAATAAAACCATTTAATATGATTATGACATTCTAATCTTACTAACATCTGTATTGGAGAGCAAACTAAGTTCTCGCTTTCAGTTTAATAAAATTGTTTTAATGGATTTTTTTATTTTTGACAATACAAATAAATAATTCTATATAACCATTTCCAATATGCTACACCGTGAAATGTGACTCTCTGAAAGGCCAGAGCAGACTTCTCAATGTATTGTCTCTTGCTGACCTCCAGATCAAGTTTGCTTAGTGTCTGACTAAACGAATGTTCTTTGATTTTGTTTTTGCTTTTCTAAATAACTGCTAGCTCTATAAATTCATTATGGAACTAGAATAAAATCCAATCCATTCTTCCATGTCTATGTTGGTTTAGAATCACCAAAGGAAATAAAAAGAATTTCAGTTACTAAGGTGACCAGTTTCAACAATGGCTCCAAAAGAGGACTAAGATATAGTAAGACAAAAGCTGCCAGGTTTATGTGGTAATCCTTCTGCCTAGAAGTGTCTACTGAGAGCCAACATGCAGGAAAGAGCAGGAAGTAACATCATTTATTCAGCAAGAATACTATGGGGCATAAGTGCTGAATAAAGGCACACACACCCCTCCTGCTTAATTTTCCATTGAGCTAAAATGTACCTGTGAATATTAAATACTTATTCAATGTTTCTTTTCCTCCTTCTTATATGTATTAATTTGATTTTTTAAACAAACATTTAGAATTTACTTTTGCTGAATAAATAAATTAAAAGATGAGGAATCTTTAAACAGACAAAAGGCTCTGGGAGTTTTGCTACTGCCAAAGGAGAAATTGGTGCTCATGGATCTAATGAGACAAGTACCAACATGGAAATCTGGCAGAATTCCTGCATTTTAGAATTATGGGATATATGGTTTCCTTCTAGTGCTTACAGCTTCTTGTTACAAAGTTGGTTCTGCTGGTTTTTTTTTTGCGTACTTCACTTAAACTATTACGAGTTCATTGGCAATAACCAGCTGGCATCTTCTCCACCTTTTTTACCAAAGTCAGGGAAGTTTTCAAATATAGCAGGTTTTCAAGCACATAAACATCATAAGGCAAACTAATTCCTGGGCATAATTCTATTCAAACTGTGAAGTAAATTCACCTGACTAAGTTCGACCCGGTGTACTTTACTCAGTGAAGCAGGTAGCAACATTTTCTTTAATACTGGAAGACTTTATTTTACAATTATTTCACCCAAGATTCCAGGGAATGTTAAGATGTTAACTGTCTGACAGAGTTCAGATCAGTGCCGAGTAGTTTATTATAGCGCAGGTTTTATTCCCTGATTTCAGGGGACACGGACTTCTGATGAAAAAGGCGGAATAATTCTTGCCTCACTGTGTAAAATCAAGATCAATTTAGTAACCCACTCCTCTAATACTGTATGTGCAAAGAAATAATTTAGACTCCTAGTTAATTTGAGTATTGAACTGAAATTCTGCAGCTGCTTTCTGCCAGTCCTGAAAACAGAAATTAATTTCAATGACCAAGTTGAATGGAGTGCTGCTCTGTCAGGTAATTAGTCATCGTCTTTTGCTACTCAGAGTCTATCACTGTACTAATCCATACATAAACCCTGGTATTCCCCTAGTCACTCACAATCTAAAGAGCTGTTTAACTACCTATTTCTCCCATTCAATCCTACCCCAGATATCAGCTGCAAAATGAGCATTCTTTCATGTTTAGCTTTCTTCCTACAATTTACTGCCAGCAGAATTAATGCAACTGATTTACATTTTCTTTTTTCTGTTTGATCAAGTCTGCTGTTGATTAAGTAGAGCTTAAGGGAAAAAATTATACTCCTGCAGCTTTCCTACTTGACTTGCCAGTTTATTAATGAAAGAAGCAAGGATATTGATGGCCCAGAAACTACAAGTGCAGCAATTAAAGGGTATGTCCTTCCAAGCTTCTAATTAAAAAAGAGTTCTTTTGTATTAAAAGATATAGCTTAGTGTCATATTTATATCTAATTCTCACTTCTGCTGTTTTGCTTTTTTTCTTTGTTTATTCTTTTTAAACAGGAATCTACTGGGAAAACTTAGATCAGGAAGAATAAAGAAACTTTCCCTGACAACCATTTCTGGAAGCTTTGTTCCCAAGCAGCAGTCTTAATGATAAAACAACAAAACCAACCCGGCCCCCCCCCCCCCCAAATCCTTACAACAAAATAGCTGCTGATGAATACCACTCTGAAGGCAATGCTGTGTTATTTTTTCCTTCTGTACTTTAGCAGAGTTTTTCCAATATCAGATTCAAGAAAACTGCAGATTTTTTATACAAGTCCTCTTGGATATGCAAAGGTAACTAGACCTTTCCCTCCTTCTAATACTTTCTTATTTAGTATTTAAATTCCAGATTCATTTTTTTATGTTAGATACTTACATGAACAATTTCATAGAGTTTATTTTGGCTTCTTATCTAGTTTGATAATTTTTTAATTCCTCCTCAGAAACACCTGAAGCCACAATATTGCAAATATTTAATTTCCCTGCTCTATCAGTCACTTTGCACATTAATGGCATACCTTCAACATCAGAATTACAAACTGACAAATAAATGACTCCTTTTTCTCTCTAGGACTTTGGTTTTGTTGTGTGCAATTCATATGAACATGTGCAGAGGAGGTCTAACATTCTAGCTAAATCATACTTTGCATGCATGCACAGACTGACTTTACAGCACCTCTGGAGTTAAGTGTAATGAGTTCTTCCGGCACAACCATCAACTTGCCTGCCCCATCACCAAAACATCCTGCGCTCAACTCAAGAGTACACCTCCATCAGCACACCAGGTACCTCTCCCACATTTCTGCACAGCAACGTGCTCCTCTCATTTAGTTACCAGATGTTAAGAAATCCCTGGGAAATGATATTAAAAATTGGTATCATACAAAAGTTATAAACTAGCATACCATACAGGTAATGGAAGGTATCTAACACATTTAAAACATGCTAATGTTCAAGAGAGGAAGAGAAGTAAAATGCTTTCTGCCTCCTGGCCTCTGTCCCTCACAGCCAAGAATGGTGAGAAACTGCTGTCACCAGATTAGGTAGGCAATCTTGTGTACTGTCGGATTCCCAGTTGGAAGAGACAGCTGTGTAATTAAGGACAGAAAGCTTTTCTTAAAAAGTGGTACTAAAGAGAATCACAAAGTTTCCCAGAGCTCCCAGCTGGACAAAACAGCAGTAAACAAGAGTGATTCTTCCTTAGGGCTAACAGGGTTAACAACACTACTCTCAGAGCAGAATGTGTCATCCACAGTATCACTGTCCACATTTCTCCTTAAGCCATCCCAGACGGGCCTCTTTCTGTTTGTCTATTAACCTAAAAACCTTGTGGAGGAGGGAGGTGGAGTTGTTCTAAGAGACCTTTTGTGATATACACAATCACTTCCAGTTTTAAGGTAACTTCATAAAAATGGTGACCCTCACAAGTACCACTTGAAAGACACAGAAGCTTTAACATTTTTCAGTGGAATCAGAAGAGCTCTTATCTCTCCTCTGACCCTTTTTCCCCTCCAGCCTTACACTCTTGGCACCATTGAAAAGTCAGAACCATTAAGTTGGTGTCAAGTAGCTGTGCTATTCATATTCTATTATAGTCAAAGACAATTAACAGTGCCACTCAGAAAAGCCAGGTACTGTATTACACAATTGGAAAATTGATCTTATCTGAGGCTCAAAAATCAGCAACGTTAAGACCTCAACTCACAGGCAAAAAAGAAGAAAAGAGAAAAAAAAGGGGGAAAGTATAACCTTAACTCAGGACCACATAGCACAATCACATGCAAGGCTCAGAAATGACTTGAAGAAGTGGCCTAATCTTTGTATGAATATCAGCTTTGATTTTTATCATCAAGCAAAGTGATATTAGAAAGAAGAGTACAAATTCAACTGAATGCTTGATGATCACCTTCAAAGTTGTTATTGCAGGCAAATGCAACATCTTAGCATTGCTGACACATCACAAAACCTCTGTGTGTGTCAATTCCAAGCTCTTTGCAGTACACTCTGCACCTACAATATAATAATTTCTAGTACTCACACTGAACATTTATTTTCATCAATGTTCTTCCTAGAAACGAGCACCAACATTTCATTCTTCTAATGAATTACAGAGTGGATCCAAAGAGAGAGGATCAACAAATAAGTCTCTACTTTGGAAAGTAAGAATGTTTTCCTACTGAAAGTGAATCTCAGCATTAACTACAACATGGTACAATAGCTTATTACAGTTTAGTCTATCTGCTTGAAAACACAGGGGTAATTTTAGATAGCAGAACTCCATTAGCTAACTTGAATTTAACTAAAGCACCTGAGCTAAAACCCTTTCACACAAAGGATGCATTGTAGAATCAGGAACAGCTCCGGTCCACCATTACCCACCTGATTTTTATACCCTATCTCAGAGGCCACTGCACCTCCATGATATGTGCCCAAGGACACTGTCTTTTAGCAGAATCTAAACTGAGAGCAAATCTTATTGAATCAGCAAACCATTATGCCATTCATACTCCCTAGTCGAGTTTACAATATGACCTGACTAGTTCATATCGTGGAGTAGATTGCATGATCTGTAGAGCCACTACTTCAGTTCAAGCATGTAACTGAAATGCTTTGACATTAGATGGGGAAAAAAACAACCTAAACATCAACTAAACCCAAAACCAACAAGTGTTCTACCACTTGCTAAAAACTCAGTAATTGCACAGTCTGATGGAAAGAAGGTGCCAGTACATGCAGTACTAGTTCAGATTGCTGTTTTCCAGGCCAGGACCATCTCTAAGATGTCCTGAGCCTCTGTGATGAACACAGGTGTCTGGTTTTCCCCTCTCTTCACTCCAGGTACCAGTACTAAACACTGGAGAGTAAGACCTTACACACGTTACTCTGGAGACCCATGTTCATATCAATTCACGAATCCACCTTTGGTGCACCTGGAAGAGAACAGCTTGTATTCTACCAGATGTTTCACCTGATGCCAAGTTTTCCTGGGGAATCAGAAACAGACCGAGCACAGAAATTATCTTTGTTCATTGTACTTTCCAGAATACAATAAGAAATCATCAGCTACCTTCAGTTCTCTGAGAAAAAACTCTCAGATTGTTGCCTTAATGAAAAACATGGAAAAGGCACAAAGCCACTATAGTTATACTTAAAAATCAATACTCCCTACTGGTCTTATAATTTGTGTACCAAATATCTGCTTTAAAATGTGCACAAGCCTCAAAATAAAACTTAGGGAGTTTATAGCCCAGACTTTTAAATGTTTTCTATAGTTTCAATATTTGCAAAACCATGTGAAATATTATACAGGATTCTATGTTTGGCAGCAAGATTCTATGTTATTTTTTATTTCTTTTATTGAGAGGTGGAATAAAATTCCCAAACGGCTCTAGTGCAATTAAAATTACTTTTATTCATACAGTTACCTCTACGTCCACCATAAGCATTCCACAGTACTAATCCTTTTAGGCCCCGATCCAGCAAAGCACTTTACTGTGTCTTATTCTTAAAATTACAAGGCTCCCCACTGATTTCAATACAGTTATATTAGGGATGAACTTGGCCTACTATAGCAAAAATAATGTTAAAAATACAGTTAAAAACACAAGCGAGGAAATTGAAAGCCTAAGAGACTTCAATATTTCTCTGTTTTAAAATAAGGCATTACTAGTGTGCATTTGAGTACAGTCCAATAGTGGGTTATTTTTATACAGTTGGGCCAATTCAGGTAAGGAGCCTCTTTGTATTAGAGACTCGTTGATTTCAGATCTAGGTGTTTTCAGTAAGCTTCTTACACCCAAATGTTACAAGGACAAGGACATAAAAATGTCAATTACAGAAATAAATCTGTAAGTATTGATAAATGCCCAAAATTAAATAAACCCACTTCACTCTAAGAGGCTTTGCAGCTAATACATTTGTAAAACAATAAGAAAACCATCATAATTTGCATTTTTATAGCTACAGTCATCAACAGCTCAAATATTTATCACAAACACCAACCCATTACAGGTAGGAACTGTATGATGGTACAGGTCTGCCTTGACTTTAAAGAGACTGTACCATGGCTGTCCATGGCTGGGCACTTGGCTACAATAAAAGCTTCTGAACCAGGCTTAAATAATCATTGTCTTTGGCTCCTTCTTTCTACCTTGTTTTTGCTGGACCAAGAA
Organism: Neopsephotus bourkii; assembly: GCF_033783945.1. Taxonomy (NCBI): domain Eukaryota; kingdom Metazoa; phylum Chordata; class Aves; order Psittaciformes; family Psittacidae; genus Neopsephotus; species Neopsephotus bourkii. Next base: position 151,586 of record NW_026901372.1, on the reverse strand, counting down.
TTTATATAAGCGTGCAATTAACTGGATCAGGAAACTAATCTGGCTGAAATATAAACCATTGAAAAGTGCTGACTTTAATGAAGAGGGCAGCTCAGGGAAGCAGAAGCCTGACACTGCTTAAGATAGCATTGCCCCAAAATAAATGCAAATGATATTGCATATTCTGGGGCTTGGAGAAGCAGCCAGAACTAGAATCATGGACTTCACCAAGTTATTCGCCCAAGCCATTGGGGTATATTGAGATGAGAGCCACAAAATGGATGGGGGACATTTCTTGAGTGGCTTTACAGCACAGCTTGTGATTGCCATGGAGAGACAAGGATGGTTAAATACCCCAAGCAAGATGGCTCTACATGAGTGTTTTCCAGTGACTTCCCAATTGTCTCTCCAGCCTTCCTAATTGCGTCTCTACAATGTTTTTTAAGTATGTGCTTTACCACCATTTAAAGCAGTGCACATGAGACAGACTGAATACATTAGGTAAATGAATTCCTATGGACATTGTGAAGTGAATAATGCCCTACTATTTGGTTTATCCTGAACTGCAATAAATGTGGGGGTTTTATCAGTCAAGGTGCTTCAGTAACTCAAATGATAGTCATATTACACTTATAAAAGACAACTTTAAGGAAGATCTTACTGCAATAAAAGTGCGGATTTTTTTTCCCTTGGCATCTCAGCTTGCCATAGAAATGAGTGAGTTGCTGAATTTCTGCCAAGTATAGATGGTTCAGCATGCTATTAGATTAGTCTGTTTATACAGAAACAGCCAAAAATAGGAAACACACAGAAGCTATTAAAGATACTGTCCTGTGAGGGAAATATTTGAATGGTTTTGTTACTGCAACTGGGAAATAAGGTATGAGTCAGTATTAATGTGATAAAGAAGTTAATGTGTTCTAAAGCAAACAGTTTCTTCAGCTTGTCTCTGAGTTGACAATAAAATAAATGTACAGATAATTATGTAGGGTTGGATAAGCCTGCAAGTAAGGGTATCCAGCTTAAAGCTCAGCACTGCCAGTGGGTTAGAACTGAAACTCTGTTATCAAGCAATGATATGCTAACCCCAGGTAGCCTTGAAAGAAAATGGATGATTCAAAATGTCATGCATCACTGAGCTGGTGGAAGAATGGTCAATAGTGTTTAAGTTATTTCAACAGGTCGAAGAGAATTTCATGGAAAAGTTCCTTTGCCTTGACCATTTTGCAATGAATTTTCAAAAATCTTTTCACTTTTGATATAGTCTAATGAAAAATAAAAACACCTTGGTCATTTTATTTTTAATCAGGGCAGTGGAAATATTTCATAGTGGATTTTACTGGGGTTTTAAAAAGCAAGTCAGCATACAGAAGTTGGCTTGTCCCATGTGTGGCACTGACCATTCATTCCTAGACACAGCCACCCACAATCCCGATGACCTGACCTCCTTCTCCCTCCATCTTCCACATACTAAAAACACCTAAGTAATTCTTAAAGAGCTGCAATGCCTTAAAACTTCTAATATAAATAAACAAAGAAACAGGCTATAGATCTATCTATCTATCTATCTATCTATCTACAAATAAAAGGTGCACATTCTTTCTCTGCAGTAACCACTTCTACAAACCCAAACACCACATACACCATTCCTTAAGGGACAACACATTTGACCATTGAGGAAGAACAAGTCCAAAGCTAAATGATTCTCCCACTGAGAAATGTCCCTCTGTGGTATTTTCTGTTTTTTATGGTGAGAGTGCCCTGGGCCAAGCCAAGCATCTTCCCTGATGTTAGCTCACTTATTAGGACACGAGAAGAGAAGCAACATCTTAAAATGCACATGGAAACTTACACAAGTCAATCAAGAATAACATTTTGCAAGTACACAGAGGCATTTGATTAGCAGGAGGCTCAGAAATTCTATACCAGTGGCTTGTTTCCAGGGGGATTTGAAAACTTCTGCCTATGTTATGTATACACAAAGATTAGGCACAGTATTTGGAAAAGGAAGCACCTGCAGAAATTCAGTCAAGGTACCACAAATAAATGGTTTACATTGAAGAGACAAAAATCTGCAGGTGGTATAATGATATTTACAGCAAAATTTAAGAACATTGCAATAACTAGCAGCCAGATCTTGGAACTGGGCTTTTCCCTGGAACACCTCTACTCCAATCCAAGTCAAGCTGTTTCATTGACAGCCCTAAAACCTGTTAGTGATTTTGAGGCCTTAGCTGAGATTTATCTCTGGAAAAAGCATATCTTTCCATTAAATGCCTCAGAAACCAGACTCGTTTAGTATTACTTGAGCCTAATTCTTTACTTCAGGCAATAGGAAACATGACTTACATGTCCCCTGGCACCAATCAGATAAGGACAATAATGTTGGCTTTATGCAAAGGACCCAACAAAGTTGAGGGGATGCACAGCATTTTCCTTCCTCACCCTGTTTCCTTTGTATATATGCAGTCCATTTCCAGAATGGAAATCTCTTTAGCTGGAGAATAAATTTGCAACATCTTTTCAGTATCTGTGGCAATTTAATCCCAACCTGAACAGTTTAGATCATATATTGCAGTTTTCTATATACATATTGCTACATGTGTTTAAAGCATATAGTGCTATTGTTTAGATAGAACACTGGAGTCTCTATAAATAAACAAATTCAATTTATTACTTGTTTGTGATTGTGCACTAAGCATCTGTATTTTTAAAACAGCATAAGCTAACAGCAGTTACTGTGAAATGAAACAACAGACACAGGAAACATAATGTGCCTTAAAGATGTATATGAGGTTTAAAAATAGAGAACTTCCTTTTTCAGTAAATGGGCAAAGTAACAGAAAAAAAGAGAGCAATATGTTTATGCTTGGAAATGAAAGAAGAAAAAGGAGCTAAGTGTGTTTTACTGGCCACATGTCTCAAACCAAATGGATTCCTTTTAAACAAAAGCACCTCTCTTGCTTCATTTCATTTTTAAACTGTAATGTCTGAGCAAGACAACAGAAAAAGTTTAATCTCTAAAACATGAATGCTGAAAACAAATGCATTAGAAAATACCAAGCCAAAGCTATGCTGGTGACATAAATGTGAAAAATGGAATTGAAATAAACTGTGCCAGAAATCTATTTTTAAAAATATGTCTTTACAGTAGTGATATTTATAAATTTGACATACTCTAAAATTTAGCTCACTAAAGATTATTTCTATGCAAATATGCATTTCTCAAACCCCATAAGCGTGCGAAAAATCCAAAACACATTTCTTGAAAATCAATTTCTGTGGAGTACAAATGTATCAACTTAGAGGCAGCATGCTGATAAATATTAAAAAGGTCTACATTGTGCAAAATGAAAACTTGTAACAGGACACAGCAGTACCGTGCACTATGTAGAGGTTCAGAGAGAACATGAAACAGCCCCACGGTTTCAAAAGGACTCTGTGGTCTGACATTAGTCATTTGGGTTCTGATAAAGGATGTTATAGAAGGTGCTGCCCACATTATGCAAATCACTAACCACTTAATTTCCTTCCCAAGTGGTGAAGCTCAAGCGTTTTCCCTGAACATACAGTGCTCATTTTCTTGTAACTCTGTGGTTTCTTTTCAATAGCCTGTGAATGCCAGCAAGTAAGAAGATAGCAGTAAGAAACTAAGAGGTTACTCAATGATTCCAAGGGTTATAGGAATGCTTTTTAGATACAGATCTGAACATAAATTCTAGACATCCACAAAGCATTTTTACTTCTAATAATATCCCATTAGCTGCTTCAATTTCAAAATGCTTGGATAAGTCAGTCTTTCTCTCCCCCTGCCACCTCATATTCCAAGAATTAAATATGGTTCATTCCTGGCCTGTTTCTAGTCTGAACTTCTCTTATAAAGAGATTTCAGTCTTCTAAAAGCGATATACTACAAATTATGTGTTAGTCTTACAGCAGCTAATTTTGTGCTGGAAAATATTTCAAGTAGAAACTATTTTGACCCACAAACATAATCCAGTGTAATGATTTTTATAAAAGTATAGTTCCTTTTCCCTTAAAATGTACTGTTTGCTGCTACAAAAGTATATTTGAAAAAAACTACATAAGTCATAAACTAAATAAAAC